>NW_020664435.1:11868113-11882787 GCF_002925995.2 Terrapene triunguis | reverse complement strand
GTTAGTCTGGATCTGTAAAAAGCGACAAAGAGTCCTATGGCACCTTATCGACTAACAGAAGTCTATAAGGTGCCACAGGACTCTTTGTAGCTTATTAAGTTGCCAGTATAGTAATAATGATTTATAATACTGCATTGCATACTATTATATGTTGTGCAATATACAGGGAAAATAATGAAGTCTGAGTGATATAAGATCTCACGATAGCACCCTATTCTTAAATCTCTTTGCTAAGGAATGGGAAGGAGACCCTGTCTCTGTGTTTGAATTATGAACTATGTAGGTTAGCAAAATGTAAAGGTATTTACAAAACTCTTAGCCAGATTCTTACCCTTAAATACTGACATGCAGGGCCGATGAAAGGGGGGGGAAGCTGATGCAAATTACCGGGGCCCGGTGGTCTGGAAGGGGGCCCAGGGCCCGACTATGTTGCCAGGGCCGGCTCCAGGGTTTTTGCCTCCCCCAAGAAAAGAAAAAAAAAAAAAAAAAAAAAAAAAAGCCGCGATCGCGATCGGTGGCAGCTCCACCGTGCCGCTTTCCGAGGGAAGGACCTGCCGCCGAATTGCCGCCGAAGAGCCCGATGTGCCGCCCCTTCCCCTTGGCCGCCCCAAGCGCTTGCTTGCTGGGCTGGTGCCTGGAGCCGGCTCCGTATGTTGCATATGTGATTTTAATTTAATTTTTTTTAAAATGTTGTTTAAATTTTTTTATATTTTCTTTAAGAATAAATGTTTTCTTTTCCTATTCCATGTTTCATTTGTATACCAGGCAGGGCATATTTGTTTTTTTGCACATCAATACAAATCCTGTGTAAAGATTTTTAGCCGGTCCGCCCTTGCTGGGGGGCCGGAACATTTTTTTTCACCCGGGCCAGAACCCGCTCTTGGCGGCCCTGCTGACATGTACTCTCAATCTTAACTCCATGTTAACATTTTTTTTGTAATTACAGTACTTACTTAGTTTTATCTGGAACTAAATACATGTGACTGGAGATTTCACAATATTCCATTTGCAGAGTTTTATACAAATTCCTCCTTGGATTGGGTGTCAGGGAAAACTGGAGTTCTCCCAAGGAGATTCAGCACACACAAGCTACAGGGCTGAGAGGATTCATCTGAGGCCAGAACCATACAACTGGAGGCCCTGTACTCCTGCACCAGCTCTAGAGTCCCCTGGTTCCTCTCTAGCAGTGATGCAGGACAGAGAGGTACATAGCTGAGACTTTCTGGGACACAGTAGAGCAGTCCCACCCCCATGTTACTGAGGAGGCTGAAAGTCTCAGGGAAGCAGAACATCAAGCTGCAGTGGAGGGAAACAATCCCATAGTGCCTTTCAAGACATCTAGACAGGCTTATGTGCAGTGTTGGGGAGGAGCTGGTGGTCATGGTATTTGTAGGTACCAGTGACATGGAGAGAGATTCTGGAGGCCAAATTTAGACTGCTAGGTAAGAGATTAAGTCCAGGACCTCAATGGTAGCATTCTCTGAAATATTTCCAATTCTATGCAAAGGTCCAGTTAAACAGACAGAATTGCAGTTTCTCAGTGCTTGGATGAGATTGTTTTTGGAGGAGGAATTTAGATTTATTAGAAACTGGGGGACCTTCTGGCAAAAGAGGAGCCATTACAGGAAGGATGGGGCCCAATCTAAACCAAAACAGAACAAGACTGATGGCATTTAAAATTAAAAAGGTTGTAGAGGAGTTTTTAAGCTAAGAGCTGGGGAAAACCCAACAGGTGCAGAGGAGCACACAGTTCAAACAGCAATGTCTCTTAGGGGAGGATTTATTAAAGGGGATACTCTGTCGCCTCGTAAAAAGGAGAGAATAAAAGTTGATAAAGTACAGGTAGGAACTGTAGAATAGCGGTTCTCAACCAGGGTCTGGGGCCCCCAGGGGGCCGTGACCAAGTTTCAGGGGGTCCTCCAAGCATGGCCAGCATTAGACTCTCTGGGGCCCAGGGCAGAAAGCTGAAGCCCCACTTCATGGGGCTGAAGCCTGGGGCTCTGACCCCCACCACCTGGGGCAGCAACCGAAGCCTGAACAATGTAGCTTCGCAGGGGCCCTTATGGCGTGGGGCCCCAAGCAATTGCCCTGCTTGCTACCCTCTAATACTGGCCCTGGCTTTTTTATGCAGAAAACCAGTTGTGACACAGGTGGGCTGTGGAGTTTTTATAGCATGTTGGGGGGGGGGGGACTCAGAAAGAAAAAGGTTGAGAACCCCTGCTGTAGAGAAACAGTCAAACAAGAGTGCTATTCAATTACATCACGTAGGCAGACAACTAAATATTGACAAATGTTATAAGTACTTATATACAAATGCAAGAAGTCTAAATACTAAGATGGGTGAACTTGAGTACCTGGTATCAAATGAGAATATTGATATAATAGGCATCACAGAAACTTGGTGGAACGATGATAATTAATTGGACATGGTGATACCAGGGTACAAAATATATAGGAATGACAGAGTAGGTTGCATTTGTGGTGGGTGGCACTATATGTGAAAGAAAGTTTAGAGTCAAATATAGTAAAAATCTTAAGTGACTCAAACTGTACCATGAAATTTCTATCTCTAGAAATTCTGTGGTACAGAAGAGTATAGCAGTAGTAATATACTACGTGACCAGGATGGTGATGGTGACTGTGAAATTCCCAGGGAGAGAGAAGCTACAAAAACAGAAAACCCAACAATAATGGAGGATTTCAGCTATCCCATATAGACTTTGTACAATTTACCTTAGTATGGGATGCAAAGATAAAATTTCTAGACACCATCAATGACTGCTTCTTGGAGCAGCTAGTCCTGGAACCTACAAGGGGAAAGGCAATTTGGAATTTAGTTCAAAGTGGAGCACAGAATCTGGTGTAAGAGGTGATTATAGCTGAACTGCTCGATAATAGCAACAATAATGTAATTAAATTTAACATCTTTCGGGGGGGGGGGATATCAAAGAAGCCCATCACAGTAGTTTTTAACTTGAAAAAGAGGAACTACACAAAAATGAGGACGTTAGTTACACAGAAATTAAAAGGAACAAGACTGAAATGCCTGCAAGCTGCATGGAAACTTTTAAAAAACACAATAATAGAGGCTCAAACTATAGATATACCCCAAATTGGAGGGGGGAAAAAAGCCCAGCAAGAGGACCAAAAAACTGCCACCATGGTTAAACAATAGAGTAAAAGAGGCAGTTAGAGACAAAAAGACATCTTTTAAAAACTGGAAGTAAAATCCTACTGAGGAAAATAGAAAGGAGCATAAATTCTGGCAAATGAAGTGTAAAAAGAAAATTAAGCAGGCCAAAAAAGAATTTGAAGAGCAACGAGCAAAAGACACAAAAACGAACAGCATTTTTTTTAAAGTACACCAGAAGCAGAAAGCCTGCCAAACAATCAGTGGGGCACTGGACAATCAAGGTGCTAAAGGAGCACTCAGGGAAGACGAGACCATCGCAGAGAAGGTAAATCAATTCTTGCTTTGGTTTTCACTGCAGAGGATTTGAAAGAGATTCCCACATCTGAGCCATTTGTTTTGGGTGACAAATCTGAAGAACTGTCCCAGATTTAGGTGTCAAGAGAGGAGGTTTTGGAACAAATTGGTAAATTAAACAGTAATAAGAAACCAGGACCACATGGTATTCACCCAAGAATTCTGAAGGAACTCAAATATAAAACTGAAGAACTACTAACTGTGATATGTAACCTATTGTTTAAATCAGCCTCTGTACCAGATGACTGGGAAATCATTAATGTAATGCCAATTTTTAAAAAAAGGTTCTAGAGGCAATCCTGGAAATTACAGGCCAGTACACATAACTTCAGTACCAGGAAAATTGGTTGAAAGTGTAGTAAAGAACAGAATTATCAGACACATAGATGAATGTGATATGTAGGGTAAAAGTCAACACAGCTTTTGTAAGGGAAAATTGTGTTTCACCAATCTGTTAGAATTCTTTCAGAGAGGGTGTCAACAAACTAGTGGACAAGGATGAGCCAGTCAATACAGTGTACTTGGACTTTCAGAAAGCGGTTGACAAGGTTCAAAGTGGCAGTCAGGAATAAGAGAGATGGTCCTCTCGTGGATCAGTAAATGGTTAAAAGATAGGAAACAAAGTGTAGGAATAAATGGTCCGTTTTCACAATAGAGAGAGGTAACTAGCAGAGTGCTCCAAGGATCTATACTGGGACCAGTGCCGTTCAACATATTCATAAATGAGCTGGAAAAAGGGGTAAACAGTGAGGTGGCAAAGTTTGCAGACAATACAAAATTCTCAAGATAGTTAAGTACAAAGCTGACTGTGAAGAGTTATACAGGGATCTCACAAAACTGGATGATTGGGCAACAAAATGGCAGATGAAATTCAATGCTGATAGGTGCAAAGTAATGCACACTGGAAAATATAATCCCAATTATACATACAAAATGATGGGGTCTAAATTAGCTGTTACCACTCAAGGAAGAGATCTTGGAGTCATCGTGGATAGTTCTCTGAAAACATCTGCTCAATGTGCAGTGGCAGTCAAAAAGCTAACCCAATGTTAGGAACCATTAGGAAAGGGATAGATAATAAGACATAAAATATCATAATGCCACTATAAATCCATGGGTCACCCACACCTTAAAGACTGCATGCAGTTCTAGTTGCCCCATCTCGAAAAAGATATATTAGAATTGGAAGAAGTACAGAGAAGGGCAACAAAAATGCTTAGAAGTATGGAACAGCTTCCATATGAGAAGAGACTGACTTTTCAGTTTAGAAAAGAGATGACTAAGGGGAGCTATGATTGAGGTCTATAAAATTATGAATAGGGAGGAGAAAGTGAATAGGAAGTGTTATTTACCCCTTCACATAACAGATGAACCAGGGGTCATGAAATTAATAGGTAGCAGCAGGTTTAAAACAAACAAAAGGAAGTACTTCTTCACACAACGCACAGTCAACCTGTAGAACTCATTGCCAGGGGATGTTGTGAAGGCCAAAGTATAAGTGGGTTCAAAAAAGAATTAGATAAGTTCATGGGGGAATAAATTGCCCTGTTCTGTTTATTCCCTATGAAACATCTGGCTCTGGCCACTGTTTGAAGACAGGGTAGTGGGCTAGATGGACCATTGGTCTGACCTAGTATGGCCATTCTTACGGTTTTATGAAAATTCTGCCTTCTGCTGCTCCAGGCACCGTTTTCAAAGTATGAGGGAGTGGGATCATGCAAAAGCTAATGCAGCTTCAGTAAGAGTTTGGCCGTTGGATGGAGGACATTCCTTCCCGCCTAACTCTGCCCTCTCCTCTCCCCATGGAGGCTATCTTCTGCAAAGTTCAATAGGAGAGATGTGCTATGCAGTGGAACTATCCAACTTCTCATTACTGCATAGAAAAGAGAAGATTTGGATGTGTTTGATCCCTCCTATACACAGGCTGAAGTGAATGTGATGTTGTGGGCCCAAGTGTAGTACTAACAACTAAGTGGACCAGAGTAGTCTCAATATACACCACTACCTCGATATAACACGACCCGATATAACACGAATTCGGATATAACGCAGTAAAGCAGTGCTCGGGGTGGGGTGGGGCTGCGCACTCCGGTGGATCAAAGCAAGTTCAATATAACACGGTTTCACCTATAACGCGGTAAGATTTTTTGGCTCCTGAGGACAGCGTTATATCGAGGTAGAGGTGTATTGTATGTACTATGGGGTTCAGATCCAAAGCTGGTGAAAATCAGCATAGCTTCCAGCTGAGGATCTATCCCTTTTCTTCTGAGGTGCTAAATTGCTACTTTTTTATGGGGTTGGTGGGGGCGTGAGAACGACATCTGACATTATCACAGTGGACAAAATGACAAAATATACCAAAGATGATGACACAGCATATAGAGAGTACAAATCCTGCGTAGTAAAGCAACTTCTTTAACTACAGCCATAGCTCGCAGGGTGTACAATATTTAATGTCTAGCTATTCCCCAGCACTTTTTGCTCCCAAAGGGAATAGCTGTCCTCCTTCTTGTATTATATGGCGTTTCTGCCAGCCTGATGACTAAGGAGCACACACATCACCTTGAAATGCAGCACTGCTTCTTGAGTAAGATAAAGCATAAGGAAGGGCACATCTGAATATGAGCTGCTAGTAAAAAAAACCCATTTATATATGCAGAATGGTATTTTTAACAATATTAGCATGTTCTAAAAATATTCAAAGCATTAGATTAAAGGGTAAATCCAAGCAGGAAGCCTTGCTTCCCTGATAGATGCTATATTTAAGAGACTCTGTCGTCAGTGAGCTAGAAGGTCAACCCTTCACATACAAGAAGAAGAGAGAACTACTGTGCATTGTATGTGTGTCATATGTTGATCCTATTAGAGTTGGAAAACATACTAGGAAATTGAAGACATATTTCAGAAAGAGAGCTGTGAGACAAAACAACCCCAATTCCTTAGAACTGCGTAAGGAATCTGTGCTTTCATAAGCAATTCATTTTGAGCTCCCAGTGGATTAACAAAGCTTTTATTTTTCAAATTCTTAAATATATTCCAAACCATAAAAGGAACTAAAGTAGATAGCTCTGCAACTTACTGCATTTCAGGCTCCTGGGCAATAAAATCTCTCTTTTTGGGGGGAGGGGATTCTTGTTTCCATTTGCAAACAGTGTAATATATATTTTGCAAGGCATTCCCCATAATTGCTACCAGGACACCATTCTATGTGGAGTTCTTCTACTTCTCTCATTTCTATATCTTAGCTAGAACCATCTTTTACATCTACTTTCTGTAGCTTTATTTATTTTCTTGAGAGAAGTGATGTGTATTTTATTGAAAAAATTTAAAATATAGTATGAAACTCAACAAGGAGTTTGTAAACGAAGGAAGCAATCAGGGTAGTGCTATCACGAGTGTGTGTGTGTATATGTATGTGTGTGCATAATCACCATCCAGAAACCAAAGAGGTCTAAAATGTGAAACAAAGTATTATTCTTAACTCAGCATACAAGACACTAAAGGAACCAGCCAACGAAAGCTGTTTTCTCAGTTGAAGCAACCTTTTTTTTTTTTTAGTACTGGAGTCAGAACTAGCAAGCAATGGCAATGTTACCAGTGCTTAAACCTCTGAGATGGTCTGTGCAAAAAGGAGCACAAGTTTTCCAAACAGACAGGCATAAACACACCTATATTTCTAGATCATTAGTGAGCCTCCTTGAGACTTTGAAGGTTAAAGCCTGCATAGATTAGTCCCTGTCCTTCATTGCCTACACTGCATCACATTAAACAGTGGTACCTAATGATGTTAAAATCAAATTACTGGTAATTCCATTTTCATACACATTACAACCCATTGCACATATACAGGATCACATCTGTACAATTACTGGTGTTATTGCTACTCCTACTACATGCAGAAGCTTTGAATCAGCTCAGAGTATATTAGCTCACCTGATTTACAGTGGTTAAAGTAGATGAAAATAGAAGAGGGAGCTTGCCAAGTTTAGTGGGTGTTCTCACAGGTCTTGATGTTAATTGGAGATATGGTGTTGCATCACCTTGTGATGATGAGACACAGAAAGAGGAAGAGAAGGGGGACCAGAGAAGAAATATATCTGAAAGGAATACAGGCCAGTGATCAACAAGGCAAAATAGTGTGTATATGTGCAATGGTGCAGCGTATGAAACAGGGAACATCTGTAGTCCCCCTGCTGTTTTCCTATAAAAGCCATCATTTAGACTTCTCCAAGATGAAGACTTGGTCTACCTACTGACAGAAAGGCTAGGAGTCGCAGAAGCTCCTCAAGAAGGCACCAGCTCCTGTTGCTGCTCCTACTTCTTGGTGAATCTGCCCCACACAAGCCAGAGCAGAGGGAGTGATCTGGAGGAGCAGACTCCCTCATGCTAGAAAGATGGAGCTAGAGAACTCTCTCTCTGCTTTTTGATAGACGAAGGGAAGCTGAGCTCCCCCTACTTTATCTCCTGCTTATTCAGATAGAAAACAAGGTCACAGTATATTGACTTTGGTCTACTTTGTTGTAAAATAGTATTCCTTTTAGTACTGGCACCTCTCTGATGCACTAAGATTTTGTAATGAATATCTTTATGATAGGAAAAGAGAGACAAATACAATAAAAAGATATACTACCTAAGCACAGTCAGGACTCTTACTCTAACTTTGTTCATCTACAATACAAATGTTTGCAGTGAAAGTACAAAGAGATTTTTCTGATGCTGTGCTATTAGTTTGTTGTAACAGCACCATAAGTGTTCAAAATAATCCTATTCTTCTTTCTTGATGTTTCAACCATAAAGCCTGCATGTGTGTTGTAGTCAAGAAGTTTTGAATATCTATCCTAAGCTATAAATACTGTAACATTTTATCACATTTTATTGCTGAAAAGCTCCTTATTTAAAAGAAACAATCATTTAAACTATCATTTTATTTTCAGAGCGGCGAAAGACAAAATACTAACAGACTAAAAAGTAAGGTTGACTTCACTTGAGACTGCAGAACACTGTAACATGCTCAATCCTGCCTGCCCTCATAGGGAAGAGCTAATGCTCACTTTAAGATTGTGAGCCATCCCACTGAAATTAGTGCGACTACTCACATGCTTGAAGAACAGCAGTGTATATTTCAATAAAAGGCACAATATCCGGGGCTTGCTGAGCTGACATCAGTCTCCATGCCAAATAGCCCAAGTGGGCTGTATTCTACCATGTTTCAGTGCTGTTTTCCTTTTCAAATAATTTGTACTGTGTGATTACCTCAAAGGGACATAGCTTAGAGGAGAATGGGGCATTTTAAGTCAGTGCATAACTCCATCAAATACTGTACCCTGAAAATGAATATCTGTACCAGATTTTGGCAACACAAGTTACAACTTTCCGTTGCAAGGAATATTGTGGCGTACAGACTCCTTCCATCTGTGTACTCAGTAAGGAGCTGCATTGATTGTTTGTAAAATAAAATCACTTTTACCTCAACAAAGTAGTAAGCAGATAGCTGTTTACTCATTTGGTTTTTGGAAGATCAAATAAAGTAGTTAGTTACATTAGTATAAAATGGAATGCTTTTAAAATACATTCTGCTAGGGAAAGCACTCAGTCATTTTTCCCTGAGACGTTAGCTTGGTCCATAGAAAGAGACTGTACTTGACCTTAATTTGTAACAGAACAGTGATCATGCTGCAACAGCAGCACTTCATTGCAGTAGCTCTTATTACAACAGATCGTATTTGTTATGGTTTGTAATAACTGGGTAAAGATGAGATTGTGTTTTCATGGACTCTTTTCAAAAACCTTTGTTAGTCATGACTTAATCAATTCATGTTTGGCTTCCACCTTTGGCTGCAGACTTTTACTAGAGTCCTGAGATACTCATAGCATTACTGAGAGGTTATTAGGCCAAAGTGGAAAATGTTGAATTTTGTCTGCCATTCACTTTGGGAGTCTAATTCCCCTTTTATTCATACCACTAACTTCCTTTGTAGTATCATCAGCTTTCTGGCTAGCAGAGTAAATCGGAAGAAATAAGTCTAGCTTTTGACCTGCAGAAAGTTATGTATTGTAACTTTCAAAAACCAGGCTCAAAACCACCTCTATGCTTGTTAAGCATCTACAAACCCATTGGTTGCCACCACAGAGATGATAAAATGAAGAACATATTAGATGAGATTCAGATGACAGAAATGAGACACTTTAATTTAATCTAATCTCCCATAATGTGAACTAGTGAAATGTATAATACTATTAAGAGAATTGGCAAGGTAATATCATCTTGAAGTTGCCAACTAAAGCCTACACATTTTCATTTCAACATAAGAATCTAATGAAGGATGTAGATAAGGGTTTAACATTTCACTCAGTTTGCAGGAACAAAGTCTAGGTTGTATGAAGTCATAAAATATTATTGCAGGTATTTAGTTATTTGATGTGCAGGCTCTTGTAGTAGCAAAGTCGGATTCCTGTACTTACAGAGTACATGACCCTTGAGATGCATTCATGTTCAATGAGTTAAGTACTACTAAACATCTCCAATAGTTACTAACAAATATAACAAGAACAAAATGAAATCCATTCTTCTGCAGAATTCTGGCTTTCAGCCCTTTTATATAACTCTGCCATTTCTCTGCTTTCCTTAGAGGTCAGAGTTTAGTATGTTAACAAAGAGTCTGCAAACAGTATTTGTGTGCTCCTTTAAAGATGTATCGGAAATACTTCAAGAACAGATTTGTTATTCCAGTCGCTCTGGTAAAACATATGTGCTACAATTTAAATGCTCATGACTCAAATCTTATCAGCTGTATCTGTCATTCATGTGGGTTGGAAATAGACATTTTGCCCTATAAATGATTGAGATATCTGAGACCATTTAAGATTTCTGGAATTTTTACCCAGAATAATCTCAAATACTAGTAGCCTGAGATTTTAAAGTTTTTCTGAAATTAATGACATTAAAGTAAATCAAGAAAAGTTCAGATCTTAAGCATTTTTAGGAAAGCAAATAAATAACAACCGGCTAAGATATTATATAATCCCATTTCTATTTCAGATAACCCAAGATTTCAGAACATGGCTGCCTAAAACTGGTGCCAAGGCCAAGATGTTAAAAAATGACTAGCGATTTGGGTGCCATTTTTACATGCCCAATTTGAGATTTTAAGGGGGGGCCTGATTATCAGAAAGTGATGCACATGCACCCTCTGAAAATCCCTTTATGATATGTCAAGTTGGGCACCCAAAAAGTGAAGCATCCAAAATCACTAGTCACTTTTGAAAATCTTGGCCCTAGATCTTTTGTTAGAAACCTAAAGGAATGGCCTGTTTTTCAGAAATGCTGAGAAATAATGTGACCTAAAATATGAAGATGCTGCATCAGTTGCAACCAACTGACAAAAAAGTCTGGTAGGTGAGTAACAGCCAGTCTAATGAAGAACCTCTGAGTGATGCTGGATTGGACAATAACCCCTCGCAGATTCAAATACTGAGGTTGGTGGGAGACATGTCAAGTTCTTGTTAATCTTCATTTGCAAAGCTCAGTGGATTTCTAGCCAAACTGTTTGGCATGATGGGTGGGAGCGATGCTAAAGAGTCCTTCACCCTGTAGTCAGTGGGCTAAGAATGTTTAGTACGGATGAATGAATATAGAAAAGAAGCAATTATCTTGCAACGGCTGGTCCAATGAACTTTCCAAAAATATAAACATAATGAATTGCAAGTGCAAAAAAAATAACAAATATTTTCCAAGAAACAAATCTGTTAGTTTGGCTGTGTTCATCCACCAACATGCTCTCTCTCTCTCATAGACACAGTCACATTCTCACACTCAAAAACATATGCTCTCTTTCACACACACAGACACTCACAATCTACAAATGTGTAATAATACATTATTGATAACTAAACTCTCCTTTAGATCAATTACTGACTGCTCATATGTATAGCTTTACTCACGTGCATAAACATTTATAAAATCAGGACCTTAGTTATTGAATCAAATCAGATACAAGATAATTACTGGAGTTGTAAAGAATCTTATAGTGGAGAAAAAACAAATTTTAAGCAGAGATTACAGTAAAGCCTCATCTGTTCAAAATAATTGCTAATAATATTTTTTTTAATGTTAATGAGTAAAAGTGCTTAGGATATTAATGATCTGGCCTTTCATTTCACAGGTCATTTAATTATGGGTCAGCGGGTTAATTGCCCCATTTTTGTAGGCCCTTAATGCTTGCAAGTTAATACTTGACTTGGAATAGACCAACAGGTGCTTTTTGCTTAGCTATGGAACTTTGATATTTAGTAGGATTTTATGAAAATTGGCTGCTGTGCATGTATAACATCTGTTTTTCAGTTAAATATCCTCATAGAAAGTTCTCTGGCTCCCGTTATAATAATCCTCATTTCATTATAACAATTAAAACAGTTGGCCGCTAAGAACATCTTATAAAAATAATAATAATGCAAAAGTCTTTTCAGCCATAGATGTCAAAGCACTTTACAGAGAACATAAATATGGTCGTCATTTTACCAGTGGGAAAACTGGGGTACAGAGAAGTGAAATGACAGGCCAGTGACACAGCTAGGAACAGTACTCAGGTCTCCTGAGTCACAGGGCAGTGCCCTATCCACTGGACCACACTTTCTCCCAAAATAGAGAGAAATCAATGTAATTTAGCAGTTTTTCATGCCGTGTCAGTTATCTACCCGCACTAAGGACTAAGGCCAGACCTTTTCAAAGGTATTTAGATGCCTGAAGATGTAGTTAGTCACCTAGTAGGAGTTTTAAAAATGCCTATGTACCTAACTCCCACAGAGAGTTTGGCATGTAGGCGCTTTTAGCACTTTTTCAAGCACTAAATACCTTTGAAAACCGGTCCTAAGGTTCTCATCCTAGGCAAAAGGCAAAACTCTCATTGACTTCAGTAGGAGCAAATGAGGCTCTGAGGTTCTATATGTACAATGTGCTGAGTGCCCGCAAGCTCTGTTGACTTCTATGGCACTTGGTATTTCACAAGATTGAACCCCAAGGTCACCATTTCCAAAAGTGACCACTGACTTTGAGTGTTGCGCTTTGGACACATTGGGCTTGATTTTCAGGAGTACTGAAATTTTTGGGAGTGCAGGAACTCAGCTCTGTAAATCAAGGCCAAGATGTCTCCAGTTACGGAGCTTATGCTTCTGAGCACTTAAACTACTAGTCTCATTGACTTCAAGAGGACTACCTGAGTAAATATGTGCTCACTAGGGTGAGTAAGGACTCCCCACTTGTTCCAATTTTATTGAGTACTTCTGAACATTTGGCTTGTAAGTATCAGCAATTTTTCATTTTGTATGGGGAAATAGAGTTTAAGGTTAATGTACTAAACTATATATCTGAATAAAATGGTTGAGCTATAATCCTCTAAAAAATTAGGTTTGTAACAAAACTGTAATTGTTCCTTTACTAAAATAGGCAGAACAAGGAAATAATGAACACCAGGGAATAAGGAGTCGCAGAAGAAATCTCAAAAACATAACAATTTGTTTTTCTTTATTACATTAATCTGTTGGCACAAAGGTTCAAGTTCAATATTTGATACCTATATCTTCAGCAGTTATTAGGTGTCTAAACTGCACTACACTATTATAAAAATACCTACACGTGTAGTATAGCACCTGCTGGTACGTATAGGCTTCTTAAACTAAGATTCAGAGATATTTTAATGGTCACTTTGTATAAAAAACCTGCACTTCTAAAATCATCAGCTCTATGGCCAGAGGGCTTCTGGAGATATGTATCTGTAGTGCCCACATGAAAAAGTCTGGCAGGGGCTGCTTGCTGCTCCTGGCATCATTAGTTACAGGTCTGCCAAGGTTTTACTTAAAGGCCAAATCTTTTTCTCCTCTCTCCATATAGAGTGGACAAATAGGGTGAGGTGGGAAGGGGAGGCTTTATTTTTTTCTGCGGATGGACCATGCAAATCTTGTTACAAGCCTGAAAATCATTGGTTGGATGACTGATTCTCTAATGTGCATCCTAAGTAGCAAAATGGCTGAAAACATTAATCTTTCTTTTCACTGCATTACTGGCAAGGCTGTGTAACAAATGATTCTAATAACATTTTGTACCTGTAGCTTGTAAATCCTATCCTCTGGAAGAAATGGTTGCGATGCTAATGTGGGAGAGGAAACTCAGGTAGGAGTGGTTTGCATACCTGAAGATACATTATTCAAATTTCATTTTGAATTTTTAATGATTGTGGTTTTTATACGTAATTGGTCAGGCAGTGCCAAATGCCAAGCTGAGGAAGAATATTAAAGATGACTGTATGCCTATATCATCAAAACTCAATTTGGTTGTTTCAAGTCCAGAATTTAGGTTTAATAGTGTTAGCCCTCACAATTCTAAGGTCTGTAGTGAGTCGGTGTGGCTCCCCTCCTGCCCAGAGGAGGGAGCACTGGAGCAGACACCTGAGTGGGCGGAGCCACCACCACCTGTCCCCGCCCCCCGGAAGTCACGGGGCGGGACAGGAAGTATAAAGCCTGGCAGCCAGAGCTCAGTCAGGCGCTGGCCACCGCAGGGAGCAGACGTGCGGCCAAGAGCTCCCGACCAGGATACCTCTGAGGCCCGGGGATATTCGCCTAGCTGGCCGGAGCTGCCCCGGGCTCACTACGAGGAAGAGCCGCCGGAGCCCGTCCGTTCTCGTCATTGGGGGGAGCCCTTGGAACCCCCCCAAAGCGACCCAGAAGGTGAGACCGCTCCAGGACCCCTTCCGCCCTGCTGTTACCCGGAGGAACCGCCCGAGTACAATTGGCCGGACTTCCCGACGGAGCTGCCGGACCTGCCACCAAGCCCCGGCCGGGAAGAGCCTATGCAGGTGGACTGGACCCTGCCCGGTGCCGCGGACGAGGTAGGCCCTGAGGGGGAAATGGGAAGTAGCCCGGGGGTAGCCGACCCCGGTCAGGCTGTCGAGGCATGCGAACCCATGTCAGTGTGTTTCGGTCAGGATACCCCACTGACCGGCAGCGGCAGTAACCGCTGTTAGGGCCCCGGGCTGGAACGCAGTGGAGTGGGTGGGCCTGCGTTCCCCCCTGCCACCCCACACACGGGTGGCAGGCTTCCCCCTCACCCAGCGCTCTGGTCTCGCAGTCAGAGCTTACCCGGAGTGAGGCTTATTTAGCCAGCCCCCCTGCACCAGAGGGCCTGGCCTCCTGAAC
>NW_020664435.1:11755918-11868103 GCF_002925995.2 Terrapene triunguis | reverse complement strand
TATTTAGCCAGCCCCCCTGCACCAGAGGGCCTGGCCTCCTGAACTGCGTGTTTAGCCAGCCCCCCTGCACCAGAGGGCCTGGCCTCCTGAACTGCTTGTTAGCCAGCCCCCCTGCACCAGAGGGCCTGGCCTCCTGAACTGTGTGTCTGCCCAGCCCCCCTGCACCAGAGGGCCTGGGCTCCTAAACTGGACTGCGTGTTTAGCCAGCCCCCCTGCACCAGAGGGCCTGGCCTCCAGAACTGCTGGTTTAGCCAGCCCCCCTGCACCAGAGGGCCTGGCCTCCAGAACTGTGTGTTTGCCCAGCCCCCCCCTGCACTAGAGGGCCTGGGCTGCTGCACCGCTCGTGGACTACTCAGCCCCTGCACCAAAGGGACTGAGAACCGAGTTAATAGACTGTTTATTTCGTGGACAGGGAGTCGGTGTGGCTCCCCTCCTGCCCTGGAGGGTCGAGCCCCGGCAGGAACCTTTTACAGGTCCAAATCCTGAAAACACTTATGCCTTTTTTTAACTTTAAGCAAGCAAGTAATCTCTCTGACTCTAGCCTGGACTACTCACTAGTTTAAAGTTAGGAAGCAAGTGCATGAGTGTTTGCAGGATCAGGGCCTAAAAGACTAAATAACCTGTTGCAAAAATACATTGTGGTCAGAAGATGGGAGAAATTAATAATGTATTACAATAATTGCCTTCATGCATTCGCGTGCTTTTGTTTGTGTTGTATACACATTTTGGATATAGACAAATATGTGCTACATATGTCATGGTGTACAACACGGTATAATTTTGTGTTGACAATATTTCTCAGGGTGACTGGCAAATTATGTTGTTCATTAAACTATGATTAACCCACTACTTGATCACTCTATCTACTCTTTGTTTATAGTACACCTTTCTAACTGTACTGGCCAGATTCTGAAACAGTCATTCATGTTGAGTAAGACCTTGCTCTGCAAGTAGCCCTATAGAAACAGATGGGGCTACATGTGATGTAAGGTGCTATTCAGACTCCTGGGTTAGTGGTGATCATAGTGTGTGTTTAATGGCCTGCTTTCCTTGGGGGACGATGGAAATATTGTAGAAGGGGAGATTTCTAGGTGGGTCACTTCATCAGACAGGGTCAAATTGCTACCTGTACCATAGTGTGCCATTCCTTTCCCTTGCTACCCTCCCTTTCTTTTTGGAAATCACCCTTAATCATACATGTACAGCATGTACCAGTATTATCCAGTTCAATCAATTTGATTTACACTTTGGATGCAGTTAATGGGCAAGATCGATTGTCCATGAATGAACTGGTTTCCTGGCTCTAATCTAATATAGACATCATTACAGATTAATTAGGGAGAGTCCTGAGGGACTAGGGTGGGAGGGGACATACATTGTGTCAAAGCTGCGGTTCAAGGTGAACAGTGCTGCATTGTAATGTACTTAGAAAGTGATAATGGAAACCGCAGGAAAAAATAAGAGCAGATGGGGACAGCCATACGCCTTGGGCCTGGGGAACTGCTGGAGGGTTGGAGCTGGGAGACTGAACATTTTGATTTTGAAGAGTGTGGGTGGCGGGGAGGATGTGTGTGTGTGTGTGGGGGGGAGCTTTCTAGATCTCAAACATCTTTTCCCTCCCAATATCATATTGCTACAGCTCGGGAGGGTCCCGCGAAGCAGCAGAGCGAGGGCGCCAGCCCCAAGCAGGGAGGGTAATATTTGACTGACGGACGTAATCCTCCCCCGCAGCGGAGTGCTTTTGATCCGCCGGATGGGGGTGCTGGCGGCGGGGCTCCGGAGCCGAGGGTTGCTTGGCCGTGCGAGCGGTCGCGCTCTCCCGGCCCCGGAGCTTTTCCCCGGGTGAGGGCGCTCGGAGCCGGCGCGGCACGCCGAGCTGGGGAGGCGGCGATGCAGCGGGCGAGGGAAGCAGCCACGCGAATCTCTGTATCCGGCTTCGGGCTGAGGCGGCGACCATAGCGCGGAGGGAGCGGGAAGGGAGGGGAAGCGGCGGCGGGAGGTGCCGCCTGCGCCCGGGCTGTGGAGGTGTGTGTCTGCTGGGGGCAGAGGTGGGGCCGAAGTGTGAGAAGGGCTGGTGGGGGGCTGCGCGGGGCCGGCCGGGGGGTGAGGGGAGCGGCTGCAGGGCCGGGCACACGGCGGGTGTGTGTTGTGCTGAGTGGCTGGGATCAGCAGGGAGCGAAGAGGGGAGAAAGTTGGCGGCCCCGCCTCTGGTGCCCTCCCGCGGGGAGGTGGGCAGGGTAACGGTCCCAGGCTGGCTGCGCTGGAGCGCCGACAACAACGTGTTCAACGTTCAGGGGGCCGGGGGGCGGCAGGGCTAGGCGCGGGGCAGAGGAGGCGGGTCTGTTATTATTAATAGCGGCTGATTCCTCGGGCTCCTGATTTGATCTGGACTCTGTCTTTGTGTCGGGTCTTTTTGGAAGTGTGAGGGACACACTTTTCTCCTAAGCCGCCCCACAGCCAGGTCTATATTATTTGGGCTTTTCGTTTCCCCCCTGTAAGTTTGTGTATCCCCCTTGGGGGAGTACGACCAGCAACAGACTCCCCCCCCCCCATAATTTAGCAGCCTGAATGGTGTAGTGCCTCCAAAAATATTAAGTAGTGAGTAATAACAGAGGCAGGGTTTATCCCCCCTCCCCCTTATGCTGTACTCCGCATCGATGTTTGTTAACATGCACCTCCTGTGGTGTGGCACCTTTCCACCCTCCATTGCTGTGTGTATTTTGTGGTGTGTTGTCTTTCAGGCAGATCTCATTCAGCCTTCCTCTCCCTGTAGTGCGTGTGGTGTGTTGTATCTCTCTGCCCCCCTCCCTCCCCGCCCCTTTAGTCTCATGTGAAGCGAGAGACTGTCACGTTTCATTTTTTTCCTTTCCCAGGTGCTGAATAGGAGGGCTGCAGCAGCTCCCAGAAGCAGGCTCGAGGACATTTCCCCCTCACCCCTACAGGAGCTTTCCAATTTCAGCTGCCAGATCTGTGGAGGAGAGAGACTTTCGCACAACCCCCCCTTCCCAATCTTAAATATACAAAAAGCGGAAGAAGAGCCAGCAGCAGGGGAAGGGGGTGGAGGGGAACGGCAATATTGTTGCAGCTATAGTGGCAGAGGCTGATGGCGGAGTTTGGCAGTCGGGGTGCTGCCACTGGTAGCACTAGGGGCGGGGGCCTTCCCTCGTCCCCGGGTCCTGTCCAGGGGAAGGTGGCTTTCAAGGCAGGAGACGGGGAAGGAGGAGGAGGCGGCGGCAGATCCTGTGTTGACAGTGCAGGCGACGGGGTCTCCAATGGGGACTGCGCTCTGGTCGGAGACGAGACAGGATCAGCCCAGCTCGGCAGCCCCGGCAGCAAAGCGAGAGGATGTTCCACCGTGCAACAGAGGGAAAGCAAATCCGGCATCCCCCGGAGGAGCAGTATCATCAAGGTAAGAGGGCTTGCCCCGCCCCACCGCCGGGATTTCTTCTTGCCTGGGCGGGAAGAGATGCAGGAAGGGGGGGTCTGGCTCACGTAGTCTATCTCAGGCTGAAAGGATTTGTTGGATTTGGCGGGGGTGACTTGATCTGCCATTGTACATAGTGGACAATTCGGGGAGGGGGGACTTATGCACAGGGTATTATTGATCTTGGAGGGCTCCTAGCCCAGAGCAGGTGGAAGGAAAGGCATAGCCTGGTTGGCTACTAGCAAGGCAACAAACATGAGCATCACGGAAAGCCGTGGATGACAGGATCCCTGCTTATTATCTCTGATGGTGGATGCACCGGTGCAGAGCAATTTTGTGGCTCCGTTGGGGAGGTGAGAGGGAGACACACACACAGGTGATGGGAAAACCAGGTGCTCATTGGACTGGGGGTGGGAGAAGGCAAAATATGAAGGCTTCCTCCTTAAAGGGGTCAGTGCATATAGTAATAGATTATGTTATACTTTACTTAGCAGCAACGTTTGTCTACTGGTACCTGTATGTAGATTTCAGCTGCTAATGTTTAAACATGAACAGACAAGGGCAGGCTTTATATTATGTAAATCATTGGAGGAAGGGATGCAAGATTTCTGACAATAACCATTTATGTAAGTACAGATATTCCCTTTCCTTAAACACCAGGCCTTTAAGAGGTGACAATTTGTCTTGGGTTAATTATCTTTTATAGCTCCAGCAGATAGGCCTAAAGAGCTTTAAAAAAACCTCACAAAAAGAAAGCAAGTTTTTTTTAATTAAAAGTACATTTGAGGTGAGTTTCACTGACTGATATAAATAACTGGTTTTTGTCTTCCTGTTACACATTTTTGGACACATGTAATAATGTATGCTGAAATGAGAATTTTTGCTAGCTGGATAATAGTGAAGTATATCAGGAAAAGCTAGCCCAGTGGTGTGTCTCAGGTTGTGCTCTATGAGACTGCAGGACCTTGGTTTGAGAGCCAAGGAGAGGACAAGGACAGCCAGTGGTGGAACACGGTTGACAGCAGTGCACCCACCCTTCCTGTCAGAGTGATGTTTATTGTTCCACCACACCCAGCATCAAGAGGCAGTTGAACATTGTGTTTGCATAATTTAATATTCATTGGACCTGCCAAAAATCTTTTGATACAAGATCAGTGTTAATTTCTACCCTTGTTGTCATCCTCTCTGGTAGTACAAAAAAAGATATTGGGTTGTGTGCTGTATGTAACACGTGGCTGTGATACTGATTTCTGTTTATATAGCAAGCTTATATGTTTGTAAGTTCCAAACAAGTATACAAAGTTTCAAGCTACAATATAATAAAACTAAAGAGTACAAATGTGGAAATATTAAAGTGATCTTTTTACATATAGTATTGTCTCAAACACACGTGTCATCTTTAACTCTAAAGTTCTTCTATTTCTATAGAAATTTCTTAAGCAATGATGTCTGAAAGTTGCTAATTGATAATTCTCAATTTTATAAATTTGAACACTAATGTATTTTATCTTAGTACTGATTAATATCTTTTACTTTGTAGTTTAGATAAGTAATATGAAAAATTCCAGTGAACACCAATAATTTTTGAGATTATTCCGGCCATATTTCTTTTAGACTTGGGTACCTTAAATTAGGTACCTAACTGAAAATGGCTTGACTTCCAGAGTTGCTGAGTGCCCTTCCTCCCATTGACTCCTATAGGATTCAAGGTGCTTTGAAAATCCTGTAGATGCTTACCATTAGGAGCCGGTCTGACAATTTTAGCAGCAATATTTAGTATTCTCTTAACATTCAATATCTGACACTTGTGCACCTAGTACTACATAGCATAAATCAGGATACACGTCTTTTCACTGTCGTAGTCCAGTTTATACAACTTTTTTTTGGAATCTAAGTGGCTTATTTTTATATGCTGGGCTAAACTCTGCCCTGTCCAATGAAAATGGGTATTAATGTGAAATCTCAGCAAAACTCCTGTATGCTACAAGAAGTGCAGCTTTCTTACCCTTTTACAATCCATTTGAATCACAGAACTATGTTAATGGATCTGACTGTAAGAACGGTAGTAGTAATTAGATGTAAACTGATGTAACACCTGGTCAGTGTTTCAAGAAACCTTGTTTTGCATGCTAAATATTGTCTGGGCTCCTGAGTTATAAACAACAAATTGTTTGCAGTGTTGTTGTAGCTGTGTTGGTCCAGAATATGAGAGAGACAACAGCACATTTATATTAAAATAGTAGTCTCAGTTAATATTATATTCTTTGGAAGTGCACGTGTCTAGGAAAATCAGCATACCAAAAAAAATTTACTCCAAAAGACTGCATGGTAGTGATTCCCAATGCTTTCTTTGAACCTTCATTGGTAATAGGTAAGCACACAAGTGCACCCCACTTCCATTAGTCCTGTATCTCTGAACAGTTGCTGCGTTTTCTTATCCTTCTTCTTTCCTTTCTGTTCTTTCCTCTTTTTGTTTGTTCTGTGTTTTTCCACCTTTCTATATTTAATTATTTTTTGCTCTTGGTTTTTCTTTTTGTACCCTCTTCTTTCTCCCTCATGGGATGGCTGTTTGCTACTTGGGTCTGAAGTATTCATAGAAGCTTGATGTGCTCAAGTGGCTGAGCGAAGTATTACAGAAAAACAAGATGACCTTGAGGTGAGGGCTGTTGCTTGAGCTTTCAGCCCTGAGCATGGGAGCTGTACCCATGGCCAAGTGTATTAAAGGATGGTGCAGGGATCTGTCTTGCAGGGGTGTCCTGTAATTTAGATATCCAGCTCATGAACTTAAATGGTTTACTAGTGCATGATGGGAGAATGAAAGATATTAGCAATATTCCAGAATACTCAACTTGGAGTTACTACTAGCTAAGGTTTCCTATATAATTGCCTTTAATGTAGGAATTCCTTTGTACAGTATAAAATCCCTATTCCTATCGCAGGTGGAGTTGCCCTTGCTCTACGGTTTTTCCTTTCATTACTTTAATCTGCAGCTGGCTGATTTTTATAGCTCAATAGGCTTGCAACTAGGCAGTCAGAATGTAGCTCCCTCAATCAAGTTGTTCCTGGGCCAGCCTTTTTCAGGTTTCTGTCTTTCTCCTAGCTAGTATATGGTGGCTCATCTATCAGGACTGTCAGATAATACAAGTAAATCTCCCACCTGAAGACCCAGAAGCTGCTTCATAACTTTCTGAGCTTCCCTATACAGGTATGTCTGTCTATACTCTTATTTCCGGTAAACCCAGTAAGCTATGGGAAAGGATGAACAGCAGCAGTATTATTTCTGTTCATGTGTATTCTCTTCCTCCTCAGTTCAATGATAGGGCATAATTCCTGTCACTAAATTATAAAAGTGGCAACAATCATATAACTTTTTTTGTTAGGCTCTTCATGAAGTCATATTTATAGCCCTCAGGGGTTTCATATGTAGCATATGTCAGTGATGTGAAAGGCACTTGCTAGCAACGAAGTGACCAGGACACCTCAACGTCATTGTTAATTTGTGGTGTGCCTCTAAGCTGACAAGACATGCCTTGCTTCTTCACTGAGATACATGCAACATGCTACAAAATGATGCAACTTCCTCTCATAATTTGTTAAACATTTCTTATTTATTTTTAACTTGTTTCAGTCTATAAGAAGTACTAATCAAAACATTATTGAGACATGTGCAATATTTTAAAATACAAACAACAGCTTTACTAATTGGCACAATGCTAGCAAGACAGCAGTTAAAGAGAAGCTCTGTGTATCTCTGCCAGAGTCTATAAACATATTAACAAAATATTGTGTTTAGTGGCATCAGTCTGCTGATGGATTTAAAAGAATCAGCCTGGATACTTTTTTGTCAACTGCCAGGATGAGGAGAAGGTCCAGCAAGTACACAGTTATTTCTGTACCATAACTAGGTCTAAAATGAGACTAGAATTCCCTCCAGGAAATTTAAGAACTTAAAGTATTGTATACATTGCTTCACAATAACAACGAGGAGTCCGGTGGCACCTTAAAGATTAACAGATTTATTTGGGCATAAGCTTTCGTGGGTAAAAAACCCACTTCTTCAGATGCATGGAGTGAAAATTACAGATGGAGGCATAAATATACTGACACATGAAGAGAAGGGCATTACCTTGCAAGTGGAGAACCAGTCTTGACTGGGCCAATTCAATCAGGGTGGATGTGGTTCACTCCCACTCTCAATATTTGATGAGGAGGTGTCAATACCAAGAGATGGGAAATTGCTTTTGTAGTGAGCCAGCCACTCCCAGTCCCTATTCAAGCCCAAATTAATGGTGTTAAATTTGCAAATGAATTGTAGCTCTGCAGTTTCTCTTTGAAGTCTGTTTTTAGCACAGGGGTTGGCAGCGTTTGGCACGCGGCTCGCCAGGGTAAGCACCCTGGCGGGCCGGGCCAGTTTTATTTACCTGCTGACGCAGCAGGTTCGGCCGATCGCGGCCCCCACTGGCCGCACGTCGCCGACCCGGGCCAATGGGGGTGGCGAGAAGCCGCGGCCAGCACATCGCTCGCCCGCGCCCCTGGCCTAACATCTTTTTAATGAGCTATTGTTGGTAGCCTGTAATAGGTGTTGACTCTCTTTCCCCCCCCCTCCCGCCCCCCACTCAATAACAGACTCTGTCTCTCTGTTAGATTTTACAACTAGTGTAGGTGATAGCCCACAGTTCTTCAAGTAGTCCTGGAAACTCAATGAGCATAATTGGCTGAAACTCAGGGAAAGAAACTGGCCACTTCTCCTTCTCTTTCCTGACATAGAATTTAGCCCATGGACACTGCCACTCCAGTCCAGATTAAATCATTTTCTGTGAAGTAAATTGAAAATTCCTCAAGCAATAGACACTGGACAGTATCTGAACAGAAGCAGCCATACAGAAGCAGCCAAATTCGTTACACTGTCTGCTACCTGGAGCAATTTCCTTTACTATGATGTTGCAGATGCTATGGTGGAGAAAAAGAGAACCTTCTTTGTTTCAATCACATCTTCAGTATAGGACTTTAATATTTATGCTATGATCGATCTAGTTTGGAATATGATTTCTGCCACCTGTACTCTGACCTCCTCTCTAATAGTTTCATTTGATACAGAGAATCAGTATATCAGTGTGACCCAAGAGACCAGCAGGAGGGGACATTTAGGAGCTATCCTTTCTATAATAGAGGACAATAGATTATGATGTTGTCTGACACATACTGTTCCTAAAACAATGAAAAGAAAATTCAACCTGTTGTGCTCCCCCAGACAGCTGAAATTTCAAAACAAGACATCAAATGAATCTTCAGATACATCTTGACCTATTCATGCCAAAAATTTAACTTCTGAAATTTGGAAGCTAGTCTCAAGAGCTGATCTGTAAACTTTTGAAAATTAATGCATTGCATTGGAGTTTAGTCTAGCAATAGGTGTGAAAGTGCATGTAATTATAGGCAGGGCTTGTAGTGCCACCTATTTTTAAGATTACCTAACACATCCTATCATAAGACCCCGTTGCTTGTAATTTACCAAGCTTTAACACTTTGGGCTGAAATTTTCCATGCCAGGTGTCTGCCTCAGGCAGAATTATTTTTCGAAAATTTTAGCCAAATTGGTTCAGCCATTTCTGAGAACAAGACTAGGGGAAAATATGTTGTTTTGCCCAAGTTTAAAAAAATGTGGTGACCATTTTTTTTTTTTAACAGCTCTTACACCCCCATGCTTTGGAGAAGGACCTTGTAATTTGGCAAAGGGGGTGTCTTTTGCTGTCCATGAAAATCTGTCCAAATTTGGTCAGGCTATAAATCTCTAAAAAATTGAAGTTCACACATGCTCAGTAGAAACATCTTCAATTATAGCAGCTAAAATCTCCTGTCCTCACTGAGCATGCCCCAGCCTCTCCACAGCTTCTATGTATGACTGGAATGTGGCATCCCTGCAAGAGCACCTGAGCAAGCTCCAGCCAACCCAGAGTTACAGGACTTTACCTATACTACCTGCACCCGGCTGGGAACTGGAATTTAGAGCAGGGAGCTTGAGTCTCCTCTGCTCTCAATGACCCTCCTGCTGGTGCCCAGGCAGCAAGGAGTAGGAAGTTGTCTGGTTCAAAAGCAGAGGAGACATCTTTTCCAAAAAGTGGTGGAACGTTCCTGGATGCTTTGTAAAATTCCTTTACCTAGTGCTTGACAGCATCATAATAAAGAAAGTGCAGGCCCACTGTGTAGCCAGCATGCTTTGTTTCCCAGTCTTCAAGGTAGCAATGTTTTAACAGTACTTTAACAAAATTATGGGAAGAGACCTTTTTAAAATTAAACATTGTTTTAACATTCATTGTTTAGTCTGTATAAAAGTATATTGTTATAACAAATGACGGGAATTCTTTCAGTTGACTGCCAGAATCTTTGTTTAAACGGGTCTCTGCTTACTAGTTGCTTTTGTTATTTTCAGTAAAGGCACTTGTTTACAGGAGTTAACTGACACTCAGTAAACAGAAAAAAATAAAAGATTGTTTCCAAAATTATGGAAGCTTAAAAAATCCGTTGGAGGTAAATAAAGTTGGAGGTGGGATCCAACATATTGTGCCTTGCCAGTGATTGTAAAAGAAAAACAAAAACAAAATCCTAAATGTGTATTTGACATTTTTGTGTGTGTGTGTTTTAGCCATGTTGGTTTTAGGAGTTCAACTTCTGTGTTGCTGAAATAACATTTAAAGCCACTGAAACTAGTTCTGTATCTATACATGCTAAATACAATGCATTTTATGTAACATAAGGCAGTAAGAATGCTGTATAATATTCACTTCAGGAAATACCTTGGATCAACAGAAATTATTTTATCATTCATAAGGAACAACTTCTAAACTCATTTTTGTTATGCACCCACGCTGGAGTGTTTTAAGAGATGTATCCAGTGGAAACCTAGGATTTTAAGTATGAACTCATGAAATGCAGGAGATGAGAAGGGTGGTTATTCATAGAACATTACTACCATGTAGTGGAAAGAGACAGACCATTACCTTAAATAACTTGAGTTCTCATATTGCCACTTCCCAAAGAATCCCCAAAACGTTTTACAGTATGTGGAACACCATTGAAAAGCAATCTTTTTCAGGGGTGGAGGGAGAATGCAGACAACCAGTACGCAGTAAACTGTACAACAATGGTCAGTGGGTAGTATTTGGCCAAAGATAGATATATAGATATATATAGGCCCTAAATGCCTACAAAAATACCATGAGAGCTTGAATGTCCTTTTTTCTATAAGATCTCATCAAACATATCCTTGGATTGCTGTGTAGCCAGTATCTATGGCTTTCTATGTGGCCTAGAAGACTGCAGACATTGAGTACTGAGCTGAGAGTGTTTCTCAGATGACTGCTAGATTAATTAATTTCTAGTCTCTTGTCTTTCTGAGATTCTCTTATAATTGTATCTTGTTACTTTTTCCCTCGTGGTTTCCCCCCCCTCTCCTTTCCCTTCTCCCATTGTAGTAGATACATCATTGCACTACACAGCTATTGCTTGGGGAGGGTAGGTAGTTTCTAAATCTGCTTGCGCCTTTTTGAGTTTACTTAATCTAAAATGATGTGTGTTGCGTGCTTGTTGCTTCAGCAGCAAAAGGCAAGAGTTTGCTTTAGAATTTAGGGTGGTAGATTGCATTATACCATTGGTAAGTCACTGGGCTGATCATAAGAACGGCCATACTGGGTCAGATCAAAGGTCCATCTAGCCCAGTATCCTGTCTTCCGACAGTGGCCAATGCCAGGTGCCCCAAAGGGTATGAACAGAACAGGTAATCATCAAGTGATCCATTCCCCGTTGCTCATTCCCAGCTTCTGGCAAACAGACTAGGGACACCATCATAGGTTTTTAAGATATTGGCTATGAGAGAGTGCTGTGAATGCCTTTCAGATAATACATTTAAACTCTTCTCCTTGAAGAAACGTGTGCTCTGATGGGTTTTTTTGTTTGCCATTAATGTCTTTGCTCGAATCTGGAAGCTTAGTTTGAAATGGTTTAGTAACATGCTATAAACATGTTCCTTTTACAGTGCTAGTGATATGAAACCGTGCTGATTAATGCATTTAGCTTCTAGCTATGGTTGAATACATTTATTTGCATTTCAGCAGAATAGAGTAGAAAAAAATTACATTATGTAAGGCTGCAGAGTAAGGTTAAAAAAAGGGTAGCATTTCAGAATAGGCTTCTAAATGGGAGATAGAATGTGTATGTAAATAAAATATCCTTCATTTTGAGAGGATTTTGGACTTGCTAGTGGTGTGATTTATAATAGCCACTGTACAGGGGATGAGTCCTTTGGAGGAAATTCTGGGATGCTCTACATGTTCAGGAATGGACATGCTCCTCTGTAGGTGATGGGGGCTCGCTTTTTTATACAGTGCCTCTTGCTAGCCAGTTATTGTCTGTGCGAGAAATGAAATTCTGTGCTACATTTTCGGGTCTCCCATCTCAGACTGATAGTTTATATCATGAAAGTAGCAGACAGCAGCTTCAGTAGAATGAACTAAAAAATGGAGGCTGGAGACTACATGCACCTGGATCTAAAATTTTAAAAAAAATTATTACTGTCCTCTGTAATAATAGCAGTGAAATAGTTAACAGTATTGAGAGGTGTGCTGTGTCAGTTTTTTTGACAGGGAATTAGGATGTCTTGAGTTCAAATCCCAGTTTTCGGCAAGTCTTCTGAACTCCTGCCTCTGTTTTCCCATCTATAAAATAATGATTAAAAGTACTGGCCTATCTCATAGGGTTGATGTGAGGATTAATTTGTTTGCAAAGTACTTTGGATATGAAAAGCTGTATAGATATGTGTATAAATAGTAAGTATTTACACTGTCATCCTTAGGCGCCATTGAAATACAGTAACGCCTCGCGTAACATTGTAGTTATGTTCCTGAAAAATGCTACTTTAAGCGAAACTATGTTAAGTGAATCCAATTTCCCCATAAAAATTAATGTAAATGCGGGGGTTAGGTTCCAGGGGGAAAATATAATATATAATAATATTGTACACAGCAATGATGATTGTGAAGTTTGGTTGAGGTGGTGAAGTCAGAGGGTGGGATATTTCCTAGGGAATGCCTTGCTGCTAAATGATGAACTAGCACTCGGCTGAGCCCTCAAGAGTTAACACGTTGTTAATGTAGACTCATGCTTTACTAGGCAGCACAAATGGAGGGAGGAGGCACAACAGACACATAGCAGTGGCTGCAAACGTTCCCTGCGAAACTGAACATGATGATGAACCTACGCTATCACACTGGAGTGCACCACTCCCTGAACTTTCCAAAGTGTGAGAGAGAGAGACTGTGTGTGTGTGTGTGTGTGTGTGTGTGTGTGTGTGAGAGAGAGAGAGACGCGCATTGCCCCTTTAAGTACACTGGCCCCACTCTAAGTACACTGCCTTTTTAAGTAGATCATCAAGTTGATACAGCAGCTGCTGCCAGCAAGCTCCCTCCATCCTGAATCCTGTTGTGTCGCCCCCCCCCTCGCCCCGCTCTGTGGAGATGGGGTACAGGAGCGGGGGGAGGGGGCACTCTGACATCGGCACCCTTCTTTTCCCCCCACTCCCACCGCACAACAAGCAGGAGGCTCCCAGGAGCAGCTCCAAGGCAGAGGGCAGGAGCAGCACAGGGCAGTGTGGGGGAGGGGCACCTGAACTGCCCGGCAATTGATAGCCTGCTGGGCAGCTGCCGCACAGGGAACTTAGGGGAGCTGATAGGGTGCCTGCCGGCCCACCCTGGTTCTAAGCCCCCACCAGCTAGCTCCAGTGGGCTGCTCTTCCTGCAAGCAGTGGGCAAAGCAGGGAGCTGCCAAATAACGTTATAAGGGAGCATTGCGCAACTTTAAACAAGCATGTTCTCTAATAGATCAGTGACGTAACAAGGAAACACCATTAACCAGGATGATGTTAAGTGAGGAGTTACTGTAAATAGAAAGTTCACACACCTGTTACTTCAGACTGTCTCCTGACTTAAGACAACACTACACTGATTCACCTTTAGAAGATTATTTGCACCCCTAAGGGCTCCAAAATAACTTTCAGTTAAAGGGTATGTCTACACCCAGCCGCTAGTTCGGCGGCTGGGAATCAAAGTTCTGGGTTCGACTTATCGCGTCTTGTCTGGAGGCAATAAGTCGAACCAGGAAGTGATCGCCGTCGACTGCGGTACTCCAGCTATACGAGAGGAGTACTGCGGCGTCGACGGGGGAGCCTGCCTGCCGCGTGTGGACCGAGGTAAGTTCGAACTAAGGTACTTCGACTTCAGCTACGTTATTCACGTAGCTGAAGTTGCGTACCTTAGTTCGAATTGGGGGGTAAGTGTAGACCAGGCCAAAGTTTATTCAGAAGTTGTTGTGGCCACCAGAGAGGATCTAGGACACTCCATCAGAAGTCTGCTATGTGAATGTTCTTTGTCCTTCTCTCCCTACTCCTTTGGAAATCCCCTGCATTTGCTTTCACTTAGAGAGGCAGTTTCATGTTGCTGCCTGCCACCTGAAATCTTCTTGAAGATTTTACATATATTCTAAACATAGTGCTTGAAAATAGTGAATATAGCCTTGGCTGTCTAGTTCCGCACTGGCTGCTCTCTCCTGACGCACACAGTCACAATGGAAGAGCGAAATGCTAGTGTGCTTCAGGCAGATCCATCAGTAGAGTGCTCAATGTGATGGATCTGATAAGATCAGCTGACTCTCACAACCCCACCTCTCATAGGGGAAAGGACCACTAAAACTCTCTTTGGAGAGAGGGGGTATTTTGAACCATCAGTGATGCTATTGTCCCTGTCATTGCCTTGCCCCTTTTCCCCCTTTCACTCCTTATGGAGGAGGAGAGTGCAGTGAAGCTTCCTTCGGGTCCCAGCACTTGGGGAAAAAGGCTTCATGCTTATCAGACTTTGAGCTTCTTATTAGCCAAAGCTGATCTGAAACATGGGGAAGGTAGCAATGTATAGGAGCTGTGTCCTAGAGGGAAGCTTAGAGTACCAGTCTTCTAGCAGATGATGAGAGGGCCATCCTAGGTCTTCCGCAAGGTACTGCCTGCTTAGCTCTCACTAGAGAATTGCTATCTTAACTAGCTAGAGGTCAGTGTCTGATGTCTGGGAAAAACTTATTTTTTGAGCACTGCTTAAACAAAGAAAACTAATATAAGTGCCCTAACTTTATCGCTTAAACTCAGAACCACAAAGGGATGGCCTGTGTACATCATGTAGTGTTGGGGCTGTTGTATTGGGCTTTGTCGCCACTAAAAAAAAAAGTTAATTTACATGTTAGTTGTTACTAGAGTAGACAAAGCAAGTTGTAGTTTTAACGTGTGTTTTAAGCTGGTCGACAAGCTTAAACTACAGCTTGCCTTGTTTACAACAGTAGCAAACTGGAGATTTGGCCTAGGAGCACTGATGTCCAAGGCGATTCTCTTTCTACAGAAGGAGCAAACCAGAAACTCCTCAAATGTCTGTGGAAGGAACCTCTTTGGTTTTTTTTCTATGGATCTGAAGGAAGTGACCTTCTCCAGTTACTAGTGGGGGGGAAAAGAAAGTCACCCTATTCTTTCCTCCCTGACTTCAATCTTTTTCTTTAATTACTCTGACTTGTGTAAGTGCACATAGTCTTCCCTCAGCTACCACAGCAAATAAATTCAAAATTAGGGGCACCTGAACTCCCAGGATCATGTGGGGTAGAAACTGAAGATAAAAATGACTCCTCTAGGAGTTTAATGGGAGAAACTGATCTAGCAAGACCCAACTTAAGCATAGTTAAAACTCTCCAGAGGTTGACAAAGAAGAAATTGAGTCCACAGAAACAGAGGAAAAGACTGCTTTGTCCTCTTCTGCCATTTTGTCTTGGGGAACCTCTCTTCCGTATATAAATATTTGGGTCTTTTTTTTTTTTTTTTTGTCCCAGAATTACTGCTAAGGTTTATTTAGATTTGGAAAATTAAATAAATGTGTTAGTGCACTTAGCTAAAACTTGTTATCTACCTAGTTATTAAAAAACAGAACAAAAAAACCCAACAACTACTAAACACTTTCTACTTGGTCTAGACAAGGCCCTAAAGAGTCTTTTTGATAATAGAGGAAGAAAAAGCTTACGAACTATGAATACATTCAGTAATATTTGCTACTCTCCTGATATGGTTTGCATTATTTTCTTCCATTCCTTAACTATATAAAATGTCAGTTGAAAAAGAGAAATTCTGATTATGCCCTTGAGATTGATTCAGCAGTTGCCCAGCATTACACTACAGGAAAATGTCACTCCCTGGGATCTTTTTGATTTAAAAAAAAAAAGATGAATAGAGTTCATGAAAGGTCGTTTTATTATTAATGGCAAGCTGGGCTCTCCACTGAACATCTTGGCATTGAAGTGGGCTCCCTATACAAAGCCGGAACACTTACTGAATGGCAAGTGGAAAAGTCAGCTGGCTTCCTCTATGAAAGGGAAGTCCAAGGTGCTCCATAGAGTTGGCTTCTTTCTGATATGGCCTCAAAATATGCACATTGTGACACCAGATGTTGTGTCTTGGTAGTTGAAAAATGGCAAGCCTCAATGCCAGGAGAATTTCCTTTCTTTAAAGATATCTCCACCATCTTCAGATCCCAATTCCTGGTCCTCAATCCTCCTGTGCAAGAATGGCTGGAACTCCCAAAGCAAAAAATATCTAGAAGGCTGCAGGTTGGAGTATTCTGACCTTGAAATAATGAGTGGCACAGCCTACTGGGGCACTCATCTGTGAGTTCCTTTTGCCTCTGCTTGTTGAGGAATTCCTTTTGGTTGCTTCTATGAAAAGCTGCAGTTACTCAGTCTTTTGGCTGTTTCTTGCTTGTTCTTGGTTTCCCTCAAGATTTTTTAGCTGATTCTTATCAGTATCCCTAGCTCTCATCTCTCCTTTAAAATTAATTTTAAAAAGAAAGAGGGGGGGAGGGAATGAATATAAGGTAATTGGCTAGATGTTCTGGGTGTACCTTTTGCTGCCTTTGGTATTAAATACATTTCCCTACTAATTATTCCAGTTTTTCATATTTCTCTATCTGAAAATCAAAATAGGGTCAACTTTGTATGTACTTGTACTAGACTGTGGGTGAAATCCTGGCTTCATTAAATCAAATAGAAGTCTTGTGATGTACTGTAGTGGGGCCAGGATTTCAACCTGGGTCATCTTAACCACAAGTGTTGCTTTACAATTTTTGAGGCTTTTCTGGGCTACTAGTTCCCTAGTCCAGGGAAGAAAGGAGGATATTTTTAGTCTGCTGGAAAAATCATACTAGAGAAAGTGATCTCGAGGTCAGACAACTCCCTGATATAGTAGCCTGTATCAACAAAGAGAAAGCATCAAAATGTTTCGCCTGTGAGAAGAACCCAATTGGGGCCTGAAAAATTTACCAAATAGTTTCTATAAGGTAGACTAAAATATACAAATGAGAAGTAGCTCACAAAAGGTTCAAGGTTGATGTCTTGGAGAGAAGTCCAATCCTGCATCTTAATTGGAAAAAGGGAAGGTATGGGATATCTACCAGGGTGCAGTCCCTGTATTATTTGGGGGCTTCTCCTGTTGTATCTGCCTCTAACCTTTAGCTTCAAAATAAGAAACATTCTCCCCAGCCTCTTTGCTGCCATGAAAGGGACCAGTCTCTACTGCTCGGCCTCATAGTCCTCTCCTGCTATATGGAAGTAGCCAAAGAAAACTGCTATTCTGTCCCTCCCCAGTCTCCATAGTTCGTGGTGTTCACCCTAGTGATTAAGTGCCTGCGAGTGTGCTAAAAATAGATGGGTGACATGGGCTACCTACCAAAGTACAAGCTTGCCTGACACCCTTGGTCAGAGTTTGGGTAGCCACTGTCCATGCTGCGATGTCCACACTGTTGTTTTTAGCGTGCTAGCTGGAGCTGAGCTAGTGTCTGTCTGTCTATCTAGGCTGGGAGGTGTGCTCCCAGTGGTAGTGTAGACATAGTCATAATAGCTTTGCCAAGCATTGTCAACATGACGTGATTTTTGATAGTTTTACAGCTTCCCCACAGGCTACTCACAGAAGAGTAGCTGTGAAATTGACCAGGGACTTGTTGCTTTTCCAAGCAGTAGCAGTAAAATTTATGAGCTCAAGCAGAGGCACTGAAACTGTTTATCTGCAGACTTAAGAAGATAACACCACATGGATTTGCACTGAATTCACATTTGGAAGATTATCTGATCGCTCATAAGGACTGGAGACTTTTCCCTCCCCCCTCCAAAGCTTTAAGTTTGAATTTTAACTGCAGAAAATGTTAGCTTAGGCCCCCACACTTGTAGGGAAAACTTCCCCACATATGGTGAGTGATGGCGGTGGTTGTTCATGTTTTTTGCTGTTTATCACTACGAGTGACTTGTGATTAATATAACGTACAAGTTTAGTGACTTCAACTGCATCACATGTGTGCCATACTCTCCACATCTAACCCAGTGTCCCGAGTTATCTGTCCTTTCAGTTTCCCTGCCGTTCTTTTCTTTGCATGGGTAGGCATGTGAAATTTACTACAATCCTGCTTTTGGAAACTCTGGAGAGTGAGATTTTAGTATATATATTCTCACTACCTGCCTAGATAGCAGCAGACTGCAAAGAGATACAAAAAAAGTGAATCTGAATACTCCTGATGGACCCAAGCCTCTAAAATTTGTTTTCTGAGAGTTTACCAGTTGTCTCAAATCTAAGGGTCTTGAGTTGATATAAACTCTGGTTAAAATTATATCCTTACATTCAGTTTTTACTGTATAATTTGCAAACTATCCATATTTGTTGGAAATATTGTAAAATGAATAATTAGTTGCTGAATTTATTTTGAGCCTTTCCAGTTTCATTGCCCCTTGTGTGCTTAAGAAATTAGATATCAACTTAAATAAAGACATTTTACAGTACTCCACAGCCTGATCTGACCATGACTAAATGCATATCTTCTTTTGCATGGAAATAATATAAACTTGTGATTTTTATAACATCTGTTTTTCACTAATCTGCATTGGAATAGGATCAACTTAGAATATGTATAATATTTCAGAAGCTGTTAAAGTAGTTACTATATGCTTTAGTACTTATGATTTAATATGATTTGGAAATACAAAGTTTATGGTGTATTCAATTATAATTAAATATAGGTCACTAATATCTTAAAAGAGCTTGTATGTAAAAACACTGTGAAATGAAAATCTGTGCTTGTATATGCAGACTAGAAATCTAGAGTTACAAAATTTAGTTATTGCTTTCTGCCTGGCCCAGAGTGGTTCAAACTTTTTACCTAGTATCACTAATTTCTCTAATGCTTATGGTCATAATTAGTCTCAGTCAAAGGATATCATTTACATTTTAAAGGTGGAGTGAGGAAGTTTTAGGCCACAGCATATACACTTCTTGCCTCTTAAAGATGAAGTGAATAATTCTGAGATGGAAGGCAATACATTTCTTGCCTGTCAGAACAATCACTTAATATATACATTGGATGCCATTAAAATCTTTAATGTCTGCACAATGGTGAATTAAGACTAAACGGGGCCTCATACAATCTAACCTAGGGGACCCCCTCCTTAAGTTTTCCCTACAACAAATCAAAACTTCCCATCCCCCCACGAAAGTGTTCATGACTCAAGTGTTTTTTTTAGCTGGTAATAGCGCATAAAGTTTATAAGAATACAGTCTTATAGTCTGAGAAACATACAACAGATAACACATCCTTCCATAAACTAGAATCTTGGTAATCGGCACAATTTATAATCCTTTTTTTAAAAAAAAATAATAAAAAAGCAAAAAAAAACCAAAAAAACAGAGTATCCACACCTCTCAAGAAATATTTGATTTCAGGCACATTGTAGTGTACTAATAATGTATTACTTTTACAAAGTATACTGCAGTACATATATTTTGAAATACTATCAAATAATTAAAAACTAAAACAAACTGTCAAGTCTCCAGATAAGTATATTTTGTGATATATTCTCCTTTTTTATTGACTACTACAGTTACTTCAAACGTACCAAATTCAGTCATATGCAATGGGTCTCTGTTATTAGTGAAATTCTGTTTTATGAGCCCAGTCTCAAATATTTAAATAAGATTAATATTTCCAAAAAAGACACAGCTTTACAAGTGCAGGGGAAAAAAACAAATAACTAACTTAAATAAGGCTACTTAAAAAACCGGGTAGGGGGAATGCAAAATACATGTAAAAACACATATGGAAATAGGTAAGACTTTGTAGAAGGGGAGATAGATACAAGAAGGTGAAATAATTTGGCCAAGATCACACAACACATCACTGGCAGACCATGGAACAGAGCCTCCCTTGACTCCCAGTTCAGTGCCCTGGAATGTGTTTAGAAAAAGATGGGGACAAATATTGCTCCCATTTCCTTGAATCTCAGTTTGACCTGCATGTCAGCAAAGAGTGAGTTATGTCTATTCAGGACTTTTCCAAAAATATATGTATGTATTAATTATGGGAAATTGTAATGCAAAAGTAGGATTGGACTGGAATTCCTGGACTGGAGCAATAGGCAGATTTGGACTTGTTGAAGAAAATGAAAGAGCAGAGAGGCAGAAATTCAGTACCCTAAGTAATAACTTGGTGTTAACAAACACACTGATTCAACAAGGAATGCTTCAGAGGAACCTTTGGCTATCCCCGATGGGCAAACAAAAAACATGATAGACTTTGTACTTGTGAATTGCAGATGGAAGTCAAGTGTGTTGTTATGCAGATCATATATGGACAATGCTTGCTCAGATAATAAGTTAGTGTAGGCATTAATCAGATTGAGAGCATGGTGAAAGAAGTAAGGAATGTTGAAGAGAGATGCAGTAGTATAAAAATGGGATCACAAGAGCTGTTGAACAAGCATTGGGCTACACGGTGAAAACAAAGAAACCAGTGTGGATAACTGATGAAGTGCTGCAGTTGAGTGACAAGTGTAAGTAGCTAGAGAATAAAAAAGAAGATGCAAATGTAAGAGGCTGAGTACAATGCGTTGGCTAAAGAGATAAAACAAAGTGAAGAGAGACAAACAACTGGATAAGTGAACAATGTAAAGAAGCAGAAGAATATGCAAAAATAAATGCAGCATGGGGTTGTTTTGTAATATAAAAACTGGGAGATATGATTTGAAGATGGTGGTGGTGAAAGACAAGTATGGGCAAATAATTGAGGATGAACAAATAAAGAATAAGTGATGGAAAGAATATTTGAAGAATATTTGTAAAACATACAGACACAGTAGATGCTGGAAAGCTTAGAGGAAGTAAAGATCTCAATAGAAAGTTTTGAAAAAGGAAAAGGTGCCAGGAAGTGACAACATAACCACAGAGCTGTTGCAAGCAGGCAAGAAACACATGGTAAAGACACTGCACAATCTATTCAACAAGATTTACAAGCAAGAACAAGTGCTGAGCAAGTGGGAGAAAGTGATATAGCATCTATAAAAAGGGTGATAATAATGAGTGCAAGAACTACACAGGAATCATCTTATTGCTTGTTCTGGGGAAAATATTCACTACAATTGCAGAGGGGAATGAAGCAGTATATGGAAGTGGTGCTTGCAGAGGAACAGGCCGGATTTAGATCAGGATGAAATACAATAGATCAGCTATTTGTGATAAGACTGATTATTGGAAAAATACATAGAACATAACTCTTAACCCTGTTACAAGAACTTTATAGACTTCAACAGGCTTTTGATAACATTTGTCAGGAAGGGTTATGGCAAGTCTTGAGACTGTGTGGCATCCAGAAAAAAATTATCAAGCTGATTTTAAAAAAAACAACCAACCAACCCTAAAAACTATAGCAAGTCACTGAGTGTGGTGAGAGTAGACTAGAAGTTGATGGAATGGTTCAGGATGACCGTAGGAGTGAAAGAAGGATGCACACTATTGCCAGATTTGTTCAGCTTGGTACTGGAAGCAGTAATGGGTACAGCACTGGGAGATGAAAAAAGGAGTTATGTTATGTGGGAGGACAGTGAATAAGCTTAAATTCACAGATTATATTGACCTAATAGCATTGACCAATGAGGATTTATGAGAATAACAGACAAGATAGACTGGGAAAGCAGAAAATTCTGAGTGAAGATCAGCACAGAGAAGACGAAAACTATGGCAATCAGAAGAGAAAGAAGTAAAGGTCAAAGTTGGAGACAACCTGAAAAAGTGTATCTTGGAGGACTAGTATCGAAGAATGAAAATTGTGAATATGACACTCAAGTAAGTATTGGATTAGCCGCTACTGCATTTGGAAAACTCTGAATGATCTAGAAGGCTAAAGATGTTCTGATAAAAATGAAAATAAGCATATATGAGACAATCGTTATGCTGATACATCTCAGAATGGAGTATGAAGAAAGTCAACAAACTTGAGATACTGATTATTAAAATGAACGGGCTGAGGGGAATACTGAGTGAGTTGAGACTGCAGAAAATGAAGTGATAAGAAAACGGCTAGGGCAGGAAATAACACTGTTACAGAAGATTCAAGAAAGATGACTGTGGTTTGGATGTGTGTCAAGAATGGCCCAGAAAGGATGACATACCTGGTGATATGTACCACAGTGCAAGGGAACTAGAAATAGGGAAGACCAAAGATGCATTGGTTAGACTTGGTGAAGAATGACATAGAGCAAAAAGGTTTAGTTATGAACAAAGCCATGAATTTGATACAAGACAGAATATGGTAGAAAGTCTTCATTTGGGTTCATTGTTGCTGCTGAGCTGGTGGATGGGAATTGAAGAAGAAAGAGAATATATAGAGTCAACTCCCAGGACCATTGTATTCAAAATCCTGAATATAGGTGTTAGTAATAACTTCCAGTAAGTTTCAAAGAGTGAGTACCACACAGTTGCTTAGTAAACAAACATTTATATTTAATACACAGTTTGTAAAGAGTATTTGAAATATTTCTTAATTTCGAAAACAAATTGTAAGGTAGTAAAACTAGTGTTTCTTGCTATTCCATCTTTCACAAACTGTTGCTATTGTTACAAATGCGCATGGAATTAAAGTTTGGTTTTATCATCTGTATTACAATATAAAGCTTTCCGCATAAAATTTTACACTTGAGCACACACAAACAAATTCTTGGCCCTCTGATTTCCTTTGAAAAGTGATTTCTCAGTCTAGTGTGACCTAAGGTGTAGTGTGTGTATCACCTGGATTTCTTCAGATCTTGAAAAAGGAAACTGCAGGCCTCAGCACAAAATCCAAATGTTTTTGTTTTGTCAATAAACAATCTGATGGTTCCTTCTAGCTAGCAGCATTTAGGCCTTTGGTTAATAGGTGACTCGCTCTTCTCGGTATGTGGTCAGATAGGAAATCTGTAGCCTGTATCCAAAATGTTACAGGTGTTGAGACCCAGCCCAACAGCCAACACTTCTCCTGATCTTACACTAAGGAGCTGAATTCTGTATTTATAATCTCCCCCACCTTTGAGCTCTGATTGACCCAGCTCACAGATTATGAATACATAAGAGGTGTAAGACTGCTTGCCCATAATGATGGCTTTCTATAAAACTTCAAGAAAAGCAACCTAATAAGCATGACCAGTAACTACCCTGTCCCCACCCTTCTTCTGGGTGTTTCTCAGACCTCCTAGTTGAATTGCCCTGCTGTGCAGACACAGATGGCTGAAAGAAAACTGTTTCCCACCCACTGCTTCTCTCCCTTTCTTTGTATTAAAAATAATAAAATTCTCCAATGTAAATCATGTAGTTTACATATTTTGCTTTCCTGTCCTCTTAATCCACCCATCTTCAGATTTTTACACATTAATATATATATATAATTTTTAAGATACAGTATATGTGCTTGTGCAGTATTGCCAACCTGAATGTTCAGAAAGCATGAATCATGCACCCAAAATCATAAGAATGGCTTAAAGATGAGATTTTAAAAAATAATATATTTTGGGTTCTTTTCACTTGTCTTCTGGTTTCTGTGGCTTTGGAATGCACTCACTTCATGTTTTAAAGTCTTTGTTTCTAGCCTTCACAATTGTTATTGGGGTGCTGGAACAATTTGTATAGTGGGGGTGCTGACAGCCATTGAACCAAACTGTAAACCATGTATATGATGGAAACCACTTCAAGTCGGGGTGCGGTAGCACCTCCAGTTCCAGCACCTATGTAAACAATTTTTTAAAAATGAAAGCTGATGCTCATGTAGTCATATGTCTCCGGAGCTGGAACTTTAAGGAAAACACCAACTATCAAAAGACTTGCAATAATATCGTGAGATGTTGGCTCTGTATGATTTGATTTTATCTTGCATTCAGACAACTATTATGTGGGGCAGACACAGAACTATTTTTCTGTTTGGCTTTTCACAGTGAGATAACTGTAGACAGAAGTTATACCTAGTAGATTTTAATTTTTTGTCAACATTTGTATTTTTGTGACTTATTTTATTCTTCCTTTATGTTGTAAAATTATTTTGTTGTGAAAAGATCTTTTAGATTTGACTCTTAAGTGTATATTAGGACCGTGATAATTTACAAATCCCCAAAATTACTATACTGTTCTGAATTGCATCAGAATAGACAAAGAACCAGAGGCCTTGCAGGACCTGTCCAGACACAGGAATCAGAAGTGCACTAACTGATGTTTATATGGCAGTTTTCATTTAGATACTTTGAGGAAAATAATTTGGAGAATTTTAGTAGAATTTCTTATCTTAGTTTGTAATGTACAACAATTAATAAGGCAATTTTAGTGACCAAAGTAAAACAAAGAAAAAAAGAGCAAGAGCGCTGGTTTCTCACCACTCTGTGAAGTTTGAATCGATCAGGGGTCCAAGGTGGTGGTGGTAATTAAGGGTCCAGAGTGCTAGAGAAAGGCAGAGCCCCCAGCACGATCAGTCAGGGGAAGATGAAGTCCCAATGGAACTGATGCAGATTTTGGATCCAGGCATCAGAACACTTACTTGAGCATGGGTAGGAGTTTTTGTAGGGAAAGAACAATGGTTCAAGGGAGAACTCTAGATTTGTTTATGTGTAAACTGATGGCTCAAGGGAGTATACCGAAGTTGTTTTGTTCAGGCTAGACAATAGGAACTGGTCATACCTGGCTATGGGCGGCGTTCCTTGGAGGGAGCTCACAGTGCAATTAGGGAGCTTCACTATTTTGGTTACCAATAAAGGATTTATTACTAGAATTCGTCTGATAACTACTGAGCTCGGTGTCTGCAGGCATGGATTCATTAACATCTGGAGCAGAGATTCCCCATCATGAAGTGCTTCCCAACTTTTCTGGTTCTAGAGTCCCATGAGGTTCTTGCCTTGGAATCTCTGTTCTCCATTCTGTATGCTAATGGAGATGCCTCCTTGTCCCATCTTCGATGCAAATGAGGCTAGGGGAGTTTCCTTAATCCTGTCACCCTTATCCCAGGGGTTTAGGTGTGTCTCCCACGGTCTTTTCATTGCTTTTTGTAAGTCTTTCTTCTGATCAGTTTTGGTTCAAGCAGAGGGCGGGTGGGGACAGTCTTTTGTGAGTCAGACAGGCTGAGTACTGCGCCCTGGTTCCCCAAGGACACAAAGCTGATAGGTAACACTGGGAACCCAGTTTTCTTACTGGAAATCTACTTGAGTCCTTGTTCTGAGCGGAGATTACTTAGCAGCTGCAGGGCAGAGGAAGAGGGAGATAGCTATATCAATATATTGAGTCTGCTGTACAGCCTTAGCTAACAGCCAGTTGGCTTTTAGCTCATGGGTAGAGGCTCATGCACTAAGCTCCAGAGGTCCCAGGTTCAAGCCCGCCCTCCTATGACAGCGGTCCGTTGGTGTTACACTAGTATTTGAAATACCCAGGAAAATACCCAGTTATCTTTTCTTCATATTTAGTATCTTTGGTATGTTGGCATGTTCAGGTGGTGTGTTTTGCGGACTTTATAGCCCCCTTCCTACAAGGAATGAAGAGGCAACTATCATTGAAAGACATCAGAATGTGTAATTCAGTACCTAACTAATGTGTCATTTAGAAAAGGTCACAGCTTTTACTGCAGCAGTTATGATATGCCAGTTACTATAGTTAGGTTTCTGGTTCTCATGTTTTAACGGTTCACATAGTGATAAAACTTTGAATTATTGTGATGTGGTGCTATCCATCTCTCCTACACATAGATATTATTACTATATAACTTACTTAAGCAAAACTGACAATCTGAAACTGATGATAAAGAAGGACAGGATTATTTTACTCTAAGTACTGTGGATATCACAAGGAAATACAGTATTTGACACTGCATAGAATTTTGTGAAGTACAATTGCATTTTGATTAGTGATTCTGCCAGACAGTCTCTCTTCTCCCTCTCTTCAATTTCCAGTTATGTTCTCCGATGTGTCTAGGAGTTCAGTGTGATGCTTGATTCTCTTTAATTGCTGTAAAATATAGACACTTACCTATATCTCAGAGCAATTAATTAAAGTGGTGGAATGTTATAGTAGTTGAATTGGAACCTTTTTTTAAAAAGTGTTCCTAATTTGAATGATACTAATGCATCATTTTTCACTTTTTTTCTCCTGAAATACAGATCCTTTTATGGTAGGTCCAAGACTAGCAAAAGTCTATTGCTTATATCCAACATTTTACGATAGATGTGTCTTACATACTTGGATCAAAATTTTGTTTTCACCCTCTTTGTCTCCATCCTGCTTTTGAGAACAGCAATGTTTGCTAGAGATGACATCCCAGAGAGAGGACCACATGTACTCTCCAAACTCCCAGTGGAAGAACAGAAGGAACTGCTGTTCTGCACCTGCTGCAGTCTGAAGGGAAAAGGCACTTTATAGATTGGAGCATCTTTTGTTTCTGTATTTTAAATTTGTGTTTGGGTTTAGGACTAATGCAACATTTTTATACGTTTACTTAAAAATATTTTACTTTCATGTGGGTTGGTAATTCCTTGTGCACTATAGTTCTGTTGTTTAGATACTGTTGATGGTCACCCACCACATTAAACTCTCAAAGCATTTGCCATAACCTGAGGCAGAAATTCTGCAGCATGGAACAGTCCCATAGCTATCCGGTTAATTGTGTATCTGGGCAAATTAATTTTTAAATTTATCTATGAAAAGCAAAGACTTTTCTTCCTTAACAAAATATTTGTTGTAACACAATTTAGCTTGTTATAGTGTGAAATTTTTTCATTAAAAACTATATAAATTGAGATAAAACAGAAATAAATTACTATTAAAAGGTTTCTCATGCAAATGTACATTCACCAATCTGGAGCATTTGCAGTTAGTCATACCCACTGTGCCTCTGGAGTGCCCCCTGGTGGCCTGGTGCAACATCACCATTATGTCTCCGCTTCAATTTCCCCTTGTGGGCTTCAACAAGTCCAGTGAGGCTTATGTATATTGAACGGTGCCCCTTCAGGGGGATAGTTTGTTTAACTCAAGGTGGAGCATTATACAAATAGGCCTCCACTGAAGAGCCTCTAGCTGAAGGGGAGGGGCTGAGTTAACCTTAATGAAGTCCATCAACCTTCCCTTATGTCCCGGTCCCTTACCAGTGAGGATCTCTTGACCCAGAACCCCCTTCTGGATCAGTTTCTCTTGTCTTCAGTTGGGGAAAGGTCTCACCTCTTGGCTCAAGGTCCCCACAGTGCTCAAACTATGATGACCCTTCCTCGGAACAATATATAATTTCTTTGATTTGGGGCTTCTGTTGCTACCAGGTAAAGTCCTTCCATGGGGCCAGTTTCTGCTGAGATGTGGCATTAATAGCTTCTCCATTTCAGAGCCTCTGTCACCTAGGAACATTCTCCCTTAGCTTCCTTTCTTGGGGAGCCCCCTCACCAGGTTACTCCTGAGAAGCCTTCCTACTGAGAGTAGCTTCCTTTTATCATGCCTGGGTACTTCCCTGCCTAATTAACTGCTTCCTAGTTACTTAGTAACTTAATTAGTCCCAGGTGAATCTGAGTTGCCTCATTCTCCCCTTGTGGAGCCTGTCGGAGGTAGGCTGAGTCCCTGACCCCTTCAAAGGTCCAGCTCCCCTCTGACAAGCAGCATATAATTTTGTTTTCTTGATGCCAAGATGCCTTTCTATAAATAAGTGTACTCTGATAGCTGGAGTGCTGATCATGCTAACTCTGTCCTTGACCTCTGTTTTATCTACTATTGAGACTTGTGTCTCTGACTTTTCAATTACTAGGTCCTGCCTAAATTTTCTGGTTTGTGCCGCTTGGTCGGCGTGATCATCTGACATGGGAGGATGATGTCAATAGAATTCCAGTAAGGGAAAAAAAGAATGTGGCCTATTCAGTCTTACTGGAAGACTTTTCAGACCTTTGGAAATCTCCACAAAACTGATCATTGTGGCTATGATAGTCTACACTGCTAGTCTTGTTCTTCAAGGTGCTGTTGAAATACCCAGGTTAACACTGTGAAATGTTAATTCTAAGAAAAATGCTAATCTACCAGTGCTGTAGGGGATTTTGAAAACAAAACTGCTGGCTGGAGAACAGGTCATCTTATCCAACATCACACATTTCCTTTTAACACTGACAGAAACCAATTGAGACAACAGGATCCCCACTGGAACCTCCGTTTAGTGACAAATCCTATTGTAAAACTTCTGTAGAGACCACCGCTGAAGTTTCTTATTTCTGAACCTTTAAATTAGCCTTTTTAGTGTAGCTATCACCTAACCACGAAGTTGATGAACTTAGAGCTCTATCCACAAGGAACCCTTTCTCTAGTTCTTTGTTGACATAGCTGTTTTGAGATTTTCTTCAGAAATCACCTCTATGTTCACTCTGTTTTCTTAGAAATCTGGTTGCAAACCTTTTCAGTGAAGATAAATCTTTTTGCACTTCCTAATGTCAAGTAAGCCTTTTGAGGTCTACCTTACGAAATCAAATGCACATCTTATTGCATAAAGGAGGAACCAAACTGTCAAAAGTGACAGTTTCCATTTTACTTAGTTGAGCAATTAAGGAGGTATATTTCTCCAGCAGGAATCCATGGCAGTTTGTTGAGTTTAGAAAAATAGGACATTTCATGAAATATGTAGGATATAAGCAAGCATCTTATAACTCCATGCTAAATTAGATGCAAATTTTTCTTCTCCCACATTTTAGTGTTGGATCCTATAGGCAGTTTTAACTTTTTTTTAGTGTTTTTACTAGTTTTCTTCTTCTTTTTGCTGCTTGTTAAGTCCCAATTATTGATCTAGATTTGTGGCTATGCACACTAACAGGGTGTATTGATTTAAATCAAGGCAACTGAAATCACCAAGTGGAAAGCCACGATTTAAATAATCGATTTTTAATCAACTTGTCCCTTTTTACTTCAGTTATTTTTCTAAAGAGAGGTGCTTTCTCATTGGTTGATAAAACCATTAGAACGTTGATTTATAACCAAACACAGCTTTTACACTAGATTTGGTATATCTTTTTGCTACCTCAGAGGGTACACTATAACTAATATATATAAGCAATTACGTAGCTTAATATTTTCAAATGCTTATTAATTGTACATTTTTATTATGTTAAAATGGTGAATGATATGTTGCTTATTTACTAGATTAACTTGTTGCTCGTGACTTGTGTCAAGCTGCATTAGGATGGTAACAGGGATGTAATTAAACACACAAAACAGCATGTAAAATTTATTTTCATGAAACAAAACAACCTTTAAATGTTATGGATACATAAATGTCTCAAAACATGTTTCACATTTACAACTAAATGATTTATTAAAGTAATGGAGGGATTAAGTAGTCAGTAAATTTGTAAAGGGGTCAGCACTCGCCTCTTGTGAGTGCCCCCTTTCTGGTCGGGTGGGACCCTGCTTTTCTTTGAGTTCTTACAAGGGGATGGCACCCAGCTCTTGCGAGTGCCCCCAACCCCTGGCTAATGGTTCTTTCAGCAGGTCTTCAGTGACTCAGCCGGAGGGCTGAGTTACTGAAGACCTGCTGAAAGAACCATCTCACACACTGCCCCCCCCGCTTCTGGGGTATACAGTCTCTAGTTCTTTCTCACTGCCCTGGTATGGGGTCATAGTACCAAAGGTTACTCCCCAGAGACACTGCTTTCTTTAATAACCCAACAGGAGCCCATCTTGGTACCCTCAGTTGGTGTCCTTTGGGCAGCCCTCCCTGGGCTCAGTCTTCAGCCTGACCAGCAGGGCCCATCACAGTATCATTTTCTGGTCTGGCTAGGTTCTGGGCTCAGTCCCCTGGGCTCAGCCTGCCCCCACTGACCTGTCCATGGTCCTGCTGCTCTTTCAGCCAGCAAGGCACCCGGTCCTCCCTCTTCAAGCTCCAGGCAGCAGCTGACTGCTCTGCCTCTGGTGCTTTCTTTTATATGACCCTTCTGGCCCCAGTTGGTTGCACCAGCAGCCACTCTGATTGGCTGCTCCCCTGCAGCCACTCTATGCTGCCTAGAGGACTTCTCCTCTGCTCTTTCTGGGGCATACTGAGGCAGGGCCAAGAGGCCTCTAACAGGAGCCCCCTGGACCTAGTCCACCCCGTCACAGAATTAAACTGATATTTTTCAGGTCAGTCTGGGAAAATGTTCAAATATGCCTAAGTGAAAGTGACTGGTGCTTAAGTTCTTACTTGCCTAAGTCTCTTGAAAATGAGATAATATTCTCCTAAGTTACTTGTCTGTCCTTCAGACTTTGAAAACTAGTAGATCTCATCACCTTCCACCTTGTTTTTATTCATATACTGGAAGAGAGAGAGAAATGTTCCTGCTTTTTCAACTCCCATCGATGTCTCAATTTTGCATGAATTAGTCCAACTGAAGAAAATGTTCAGTCTTTGCTTGCAAGCAAGGCTACTGCTGTCAAAAGCTGATTTAGCACTTCAAGAAACTCTGGTTCTGGGTGCTTAGTGAGTGACTTGCCCCAGTTCAATGGTGTGACTTTCTTTAAAACATCATCAGCAAACATATTGCTTGAATGTTTCACCTCCAGTCTTGGAATGTATTCTGGTTGGCATGATTGATGAGTGATTATTAGATGCCCATGTCATAGTAGCATCATTTTCTTCAGCAGTTAGGCATCTATCATGCTACTTTGAGTTGAGAATGTTGGCAAGAAAATGAGGTGGAGTAAATACTTGATCCATCTGCTTCTGCACCGAACATAAGAAGATAATTTTAACTTTGTTGTTGGGTATTTCTTTCTTCAATATCTCTTTAAGTTCTTTCCAAATTTCAGCAGCACCAACAATACAGCAGCAATCTTTCTGCAGTTTGTCCAAGGCTATGGAAATAGGTTTTAGTATATTCAGCATATCATCTATATTTCTCTGTAGCCCAATGTAGATTCCTTTGGCTGTGATAGGTTCATCTATTTTGTCATGGATTTTCTCCACAAATTATCAGAATAGGCCAATTCTTACTAAATCGCTCAAAATAGCCAATATACAGTAACTCCTCACATAAAGTCATCCCGGTTAACATTGTTTCGTTGTTACGTTGCTGATCAGTTAGGGAACATACTCGTTTAAAGTTGTGTAATGCTTCCTTCTAATGTCTTTTGGCAGCCGCCTGCTTTGTCTATTGCAGGGGTCGGCAACCTTTCAGAAGTGGTGTGCCGAGTCTTCATTTATTCACTCTGATTTAAGGTTTTGCGTGCCAGTAATACATTTTAACGTTTTTACAAGGTCTCTTTCTATAAGTCTATAATATATAACTAAACTATTGTTGTATGTAAAGTAAATATGGTTTTTAAAATGTTTAAGAAGCTTCATTTAAAATTAAATTAAAATGCAGAGCCCCCGGACCTGTGGCCAGGACCCGGGCAGTGTGAGTGCCACTGAAAATCAGCTCGTGTGCCACCTTTGGCATGAGTGCCATAGGTTGCCTACCCCTGGTCTACTGCTTGCAGGAAGACCAGCCCGTTGCAGCTAGCTGGTGGGGGGCTTGGAACCAGGGTGGACCGGCAGCCTCCCTATCAGCCCCCCCATCAGCTCCACGCTCCCCTAAGTTCCCTGTGCTGCAGCTGCCCAGCAGGCTATCAATTGCAGCTGTCCCTCCCTCCACTGCCGTGTGCTGCCCTCTGCCTTGGAGTTGCTCCCCGAGACTCCTGCGTGCTGGGCGGGGGTGGTGGAGGGGAAGGAAGAGGGGGCCTAATGTCAGGGTGTCCCCCACACTGCTGCTCCTGCACCCCGCTTACCCCATCTTCCATAGAGTGGGGAGGGGGACACTAGGGCTCAGGACGGAGGGAGCTTGCAGCAGCTGCAGTCTCAGCAAGCTGATCTAATTAACAAGGCAGTGTACTTAAAGGGGAAATGCACATATCTCCCTCATTCCTGCTGCCTTGTAGAATAAGAGAGTTAACCCTTGAGGACTCAGCCAATTGCTAGTTTATCATTTAGCAGTAAGGGAAATATCCCATCCTCTGACTCCTCCACCTCAACCAAGCTTCACAATCATCATCACTGTGTACCAGTATTAAATTGTTTGTTTAAAACTTGTACTCTGTATGCGTGTGTGTGTGTATGTATGTGTGTGTATGTGTATATATATATATAATGTCTTTTGTCTGGTGAAAAAAATTTCCCTGGAACCTAACCCCCTCATTTACATTAATTCTTATGGTGAAATTGGATTCGCTTAACATCGTTTCGCTTAAAGTCGCATTTTTCAGGAACATAACTACAACGTTAGGGGAGAATTAGTTTGGATCCTCCTGCTCTTTTCAGTGAAGCTGAAGCGAAGTGGTCGTTCTTGAAGTAGTTTGCAATTTCAACAACTTTTTTCTTTATTCCTGGAGTTGTCCTTAAATCTTTTTGGGTAAAAGATACATCATATGTTATAAATTTCAGGTTCCCTTCATTAACTTCTAGATTTATTTTCATCTTTTCTACATTTGCACCATTGTCTGTGACAAAGCAATGTGCTTGACCAGGGGTTCTCAAACTGGGGGTCATGACCCCTCAGGAGGTTGCAAGATTATTATATGGGGGAGTCGCAAGCTGTCAGCCTCTACCCCCAGACCCCGCTTCACTTCCAGCATTTATAATAGTGTTAAATGTAAAAAAGTGTTTTTAATTTATAAGGGAGCGGGGTCACACTCAGAGGCTTGCTGTGTGAAAGGGGTCACCAATACAAAAGTTTGAGCACCACTGTGCTTGACCCTTGAATATTTGTTCAGTTTTTTAATAGCTTTTACTGCAACTTCTTTTTAAGTATTTTGCCATATGAGCATTTCTTGATGTATCAGTTGTTTCTGTAAAATAGACACAGTATCACATATTATTGAATCATTGTGTACATTGCTCCACCAAGACTCCGAGTAAAAAAATTTCTGACAGTATTTTTAGCACATGTTCAATTTCCTTCTAAGGCCTGGTCTACACTAGGCTTTTATGTCGAATTTAGCGCCGTTATATCGAATTAACCCTGCACCCGTCCACACCAGGAAGCCATTTAGTTCGACATAGAGCTCTCTTTAAATCGATTTCTGTAATCCTCCCCAACGAGAGGAGTAGCGCTAAATTCGACATGGCCATGTCGAATTAGGCTAGGTGTGGATGGAAATCGACGCTAATAGCTCCGGGAGCTATCCCACAGTGCACCACTCTGTTGACGCTCTGGACAGCAGTCCGAGCTCGGATGCTCTGACCAGCCACTCCCCCGGGAAAATTTGAATTCCTTTTCCTGTCTGGGCAGTTTGAATCGCAGTTTCTGTTTGGACACCGTGGTGAGCTCAGCAGCAGTGGCAACGATGCAGAGCTCTCCAGCAGAGATGGCCGTGCAATCCAATAGAAAGAGGGCCCCAGCATGGACGGATCGGGAAGTCTTGGATCTCATCGCAGTGTGGGGCGATGAGTCCGTGCTTTCGGAGCTGCGCTCCAAAAGACGGAATGCAAAGATCTATGAGAAGATCTCTAAAGCCATGGCAGAGAGAGGCTACAGCCGGGATGCAACGCAGTGCCGCGTGAAAATCAAGGAGCTGAGACAAGGCTACCAGAAGACCAAAGAGGCAAACGGACGCTCTGGATCCCAGCCCCACACATCCCGTTTCTACGAGGCACTGCATTCCATCCTAGGTGCGGCCGCCACCACCACCCCACCCCTGACCGTGGACTCTGAGGATGGGATATTGTCCGCGGCCGGTTCCTCAGCGGACGGGGAAGAGGAGGAAGGAGATGAGGAGGACGAGGCAGTAGACAGCGCTTACAACGCTGATTTGCCCGACAGCCAGGAGCTCTTCATCACCCTGACAGAGATCCCCTACCAACCCTCCCCAGCCGTTACCCCAGACACAGATTCAGGGGACGGATCAAGCAGTAAGTGTTTTAAATATCTAAACATTTATTTACAACATAACTGGCGTATTTAAAATATTAACATTAGCTAAAGTGCTTTAAAACATGTAAACATTTATTTGCAACAAAACAGGAAGATTGAAAATATGAACAGTGGGTAAAGTGCTTCAAAACATGTAAACAGTAAAGTCAAACAAAAGGGGAATCAGTGCAAAGTGTATCATGATTTGTCTTTTTTTGGGCGCCTCAATATATAGTCCGAACCATTTTCAAAAAATTGCACAATGTCCGCTTCATGATTATAATGCCCAAAACCCTGCAGTCATTTGTCCCTCCAAGGGCACCTAAGCCAGGAACTGGTCAATGTAACCGGGGATAGAGGCGAGATCCTCCGGGGAGAACTCCTCATACACCTCCTGCAGGTGTTTTTCCAGCCTCATCAGCAGGTTCCTGGGCAGGGAGAGCTTATTAGGCCCCCCGTGGTAGGACACGTTTCCCTGCCACAACGCCAGCAGGTACTCCGGGATCATGGCCTTGCACAGCAGTGCAGCAAATGGCCCCGGTTTCTGCAGGCTGTCCCGGAGCATCTTCTCCTTCTGGCTCTCGGAGACCTTCAGGAGGGTGATGTCTGGCATGGCTCCCTGCTGTGAATTAGGTATGGGAAAGTTAGTATTGGGACTGCTTGCCCGTCCCTTTATAGAACTGCAACCGCCGGTTTACAGCCACGCGGTTTACAGCCGCGAGGGGGTGGGACAGGGGCAGAGTTCATGCTTGCAGGATTGCTGCCAGCAGAGACTCGCATTGCTTTCTATTTGAAAGGAGGCCAGTGCCACTCTTAAAGTTTTAAGCGGCCACAAGTCTACGGCTTACCATGTTTGCCATCTAGACAAAGTCCGGTGTCCTGCCCTGCTCCTCAGCTCGCCACAGCAAGACCGCAGGCACTGTAGGCGAGGGCCGAAAATTCGACCTTGTCCTCAGTGCGCGTGTGATAGGTGCTCTGCATGGTCTTGTTCACAGAGAAAGACTATGTTCTCTGTTCACAGATACATTGCTCTGTCTCAGGAATTCACTCCCTTTTTCCAATTCCCACAGCCACATCTGCCCAGAGGCTAGCGCACATTAGGAGGAGGAAGAAGAGGACACGGGAAGACATGTTTGCTGAACTAATGGGATGCTCCCGAGCACAGGCAGCCCAGCAGACACAGTGGAGGGAGAACTTGTCCCAAATGCACCGGGCAAACATGGAACGGGAGGAGAGGTGGCGACAGGAGGACAGGCAGGATACTCAAACGCTGCTTGGACTAATGAGGGAGCAAACGGACACGCTCCGCCGCCTTGTGGATGTTCTGCAGGACCGGAGGCAGGAGGAGAGAGCCCCGCTGCAGTCTCTCTGTAACTGCCCTGCCCCGCCACCAAGTCCCATACCCCCCTCACCCAAAGTCCAAACACGGAGGGGTGGAAGGGGCCGTGAAAAATTTCACTCCACCCCTGCGGACTGCTCTACCACTAGAAGGCTCTCATTCCCCAAAATTTGAAAAGTCCTTTCCTACCCGCCTCACACAAGACCCCGTCCAAGTTTCACCCCCCCGTTCCATGTGCGGTTGTTAATAAAGAATACGTTTCTGTTCATTTCTGTTTCCATCCTCTTCTTTTGGAGGGGAGTCTGTCTGAAGGGGGGGGGAAGGGGCTTGGTCATTGGACAGGACAGTCACCTTTAGCAGGGGGCAGGTGCAGCAGCAGGGCACATATACAGTGCAGTGACTAGTTATCCTGGTCAGTCTGGGAGGTGGTTTTCATGTTTTGTGTGGTGGGGGCGGTGGTGTTGCTCTGTGACTTGGTGGCGGGGGAGGGCAGTTACAGATCTTATGCAGCGGTCCTTACCCTGCATCACAGAGCCGCGCAGCAGGGGATCTGTAACCCTCCTCCCCCTGCAAGACAGTCACATAGCCGACACATACACGCAGTCCCGGCCAGGAGGGCTGGCAGGCTCCGTTGAAACAACCAGTCCACCACCGCGGAGCCTGTCATTCCTGGAGTTTAGAGGCATCATTTGCATCACAACCCTAAACCCGCCCCCCGCCACAGTCTGTGTCCCAGGTTTAAAACATTCCCGCGAAAACAGTAATAAAGACAACGGTGTCCATTAACAAAACAGAACAGACTTTATTTTTTGGGAAGGGGGTGAAGGGGGTATGTAAGTGGAGAGGATAGTCGACGGCAACTGGGTAAAGAAAGGGGGGCAAGTTCTGCCTCTGTGTCCACAAACTTAAAAGTCACTGGGTACCCTGCTCAGCCTTGAAACTGGCTTTCAAAGCCTCCCGGATGCACAGCGCGTCCCGCTGGGCTCTTCTAATCGCCCGGCTGTCTGGCTGGGCGTAATCAGCAGCCAGGCTATTTGCCTCAACCTCCCACCCCGCCATAAAGGTCTCCCCCTTGCTCTCACAGAGATTGTGGAGCACACAGCAAGCTGCAATAACGATGGGGATATTGGTTTCGCTGAGATCACAGCGAGTGAGTAAGCTTCTCCATCTCCCCTTGAGACGGCCAAAAGCACACTCCACCACCATTCTGCACTTGCTCAGCCGGTAGTTAAACAGTTCTTTTTCTGTGTCCAGGGCGCCAGTATAGGGCTTCATGAGCCAGGGCATTAGTGGGTAGGCTGGGTCCCCGAGGATCACTGTAGGCATCTCCACATCCCCCACAGTTATCTTGTGGTCCGGGAAGTAAATACCTTCCTGCAGCCGTCTAAACAGACCAGAGTTCCTGAACACGCGAGCGTCATGAACCTTGCCCGGCCATCCGACATAGATGTTTGTAAACCGTCCCCGATGGTCCACCAGTGCTTGCAGCACCATTGAAAAGTAGCCCTTTCTATTGATGTACTGGCTGGCCTGGTGGCCCGGTCCCAGGATAGGGATGTGAGTCCCATCTATAGCCCCACCGCAGTTTGGGAATCCCATCGCAGCGAAGCCATCTATGATGGCCTGCGCGTTTCCCAGGGTCACTACCTTTGACAGCAGTACCTTGACGATTGCCTTGGCTACTTGCATGACAACAACCCCCACGGTAGATTTGCCCACACCAAAGTGGTTCGCGACTGACCGGTAGCTGTCCGGCGTTGCAAGCTTCCAGAGGGCTATGGCCACTCGCTTCTGGACAGTCAGGGCTGCTCGCATGCGGGTGTCCTTGCGCTTCAGGGCAGGGGACAGCAAGTCACAAAGTTCCAGGAAAGTGCCCTTCCGCATGCGAAAGTTTCGCAGCCACTGGGATTCATCCCAGACCTGAAGCACTATGCGGTCCCACCAGTCCGTGCTTGTTTCCCGGGCCCAGAATCGCCGTTCAACAAAATCCACATGCCCCATTGCCACCGTGATGTCCTGGGCGCTGGGGCTCGTGGTTTCTGACAGCTCTGTGCTACTCTCCGACTTCAGGCCCTCACGGCGGTGCCGTAGCCTCCTCGCCTGATTACTCTGCATCTGCCTCAGGGTAAGGTGTATGATAAGGTGCGAGGCGTTGAGAACGGCCACAACTGCAGCGATGGTCGCAGCGGGATCCATGATCGCAGTGCTGTGGCGTCCGCGCTGTCACTGATCAAAAAGTGCGCGAACTGATTTCCCGCCGGCGCTTTCAGGGAGGGAGGCAGGGCGGTAGTGACTGACGGATGACGACAGTTACCCAAAAGCACCCTCGCCACATTTTTTTACCCAGAAGGCATTGGGGGCTCGACCCAGAATTCCAATGGGCAGCGGGGACTGCGGGAACTGTGGGATAGCTGCCCACAGTGCACTGCTTCCAATGTCGACGCTTTCCCTGGTACTGTGGACTGACAAAGTCGAATTACTGTCCTTAGTGTAGACACACACGTTCGACTTTCTAATATCGATTGCACATATTCGATTTAACTAAAATCGAACTACTCTCGTAGTGTAGACATACCCTAATACACTGTATCCAGCAATTCTCCAGCAAGGGCTGCTTTGCTGGGCGGAAGATAGCCAAGTTGTAATGATTTAACTATGTCAATGAAATGTTTCTTCCGAACAAAATAAAGGGGGGAATTTGTTGCATAAATGAATTGAGCAATCTTTTAATCTATGGAGTCTGTCTGGAATTTGATGGTCCTGATTATGAAGTCATCTGTGGTTTTACTGGTGATGAATACAATCTTTATTTTTTTTTTTTTGATACAGGTAATTTACTGTCTGATGTATGTTTAATTGCAGCATTGCAGGTGGTATCAATAGATAACTTTGAAGTTGTAGACATTGCAGACGATGGATGTTCATAACTCCTTATGTCTAAGATGGACGCTGAAACAAAATAGTAAAGAGGTCACTCTCAGTGCACTGGTGTGTTGTTGTTTTGTTTTGTTTTTAAAGAGAGATTATAAATGAAAATTCCTCCAACTGCAGCTGTTTGTACCACTGTTTAAATTTATATATCTTATTCTAAACCCAGTTCATAGGGAAAAGAATTGATAAATTATAAGGATTATGTAAATCTATTTAAACCCTTATCTCTAGCAACATACCAGTCAGCTTGAAAAAATAATTTCAAATATCCCAGCAGTAACAGTCAAAAACATGATTGACAAATACTCTCTCAAAAAACTAAAATACCAATTTATATTTTGAACACAAACATTTTCAAATTCATAAATAAAAGTAATCCACCCCAAACACAAATTTATGACAATAATCTGTCATCATTTACTAGTGTACTAAAACATGGTAGTCGTCCCCCCCCAGTTCCCAGGGATTGAAATCAACACTAGAGGCTGCATTCTGAAGAATGTTTGTCCCTTCTTTCCAGAGTGTGCTGCTTTGATATCAGTGTTTCTCTTTTCTAGTTGCACACTCTGCTCCTTCTCCCTTGTTACTTAACTCCCCTGCCCAGCCCCCTACCATAACCCCCAAAAAACAAAAGAATTAACAATCCAAGACTTTTGCTCATGTAATCCGCATACCTTTTTATTGCGGTATTTTATTTGTTTAGAGAAGGGAGCACAGTTGAGAAATTAATGGATTTCTGTTTGTATGTCTGTGTACACATGCAAGGAGACAGAGCAGAACCATTTACTTGAAGTGCCCAGAGCCATCCAGAAGTAAGGGCTGATAGTTACTGGGAAGATCATTGTCTTTTCATGCGCAGGAGAGTGTGACTACATCTATACTGCAAAACAAGCTCTGTGGCAGTGAGTCTCAGAGCCTGGATCTACAGACTCGGGCATGTGCTATGGCACTAAAAATAGCTGTGTAGACCAGGGGTTCTCAAACTTTTTCTTGCTGAGGCCCCCCTCAACATGCTATAAAAACTCCAGGGCCTGGTGTGGGTGGGGTCGGGGAAACTTGGGGCTCCAGGCTGGGGGTGGGGACCTTTGGGCATAGGCATAATTTTACTTCTATTTGGGGGGGCAAGAGCTGGCAGGGCTCAAGCCAGCTCCACACAGCGGGTTCCAGGGAGGGAGCACCACCTCCACCCCCTGACTCACTCAGGAGGCCACCCAGCCTGTTTGGGTTGTGGGGGGGATGCAACCAAAAAATATAACTCAAAGGGGGAACTCAGTTCAAAAAGTTTGAAAACCACTCAGGGTGCAGGGAGGGGGTAAATAGGGGCTGTGTGCGCACAGGGGGGTAGCTCAGGATGCAGAGAGAGGTAGCTAGGGGCTGTGTATGGGCAGGGGAGGCTCCCAGCTTCTGGAGCGGGGGTGCTGTGGTTCCCATCTTCAGCCCCGTGCCACTGCCGGCTGGGGCAGGGACGCCGCCGGCTTCAGCCCCGTGCTGCTCCTGGCTGGTGTGGGATGGGGAGGAGGGCGCTGCCTTCAGCGCCAAGCCTCTGCCGGCTTCAGCACTTGGGCACTGGGTTTCAGCTGTGGGGCTCTGTGGCCCCCCTGAAAGGGCTCGCAGACCCCCAGGGGGCCACGGACCCCCGGTTGAGAACCACTGGTGTAGACATTACCCCTCAGGCTGGACCTTGGGATCTGAGACGCACCCCCTCACCTGGTTTCAGAACTTGAGTTACAGTCTGAGTGGATATGTCTACGCAGCTATTTTTAGTACCATAGTGCGAGCCCTACAAGCTGCAGTCTGAGTCTGAGCCCAGGTCTACAAACACACATGGGAATTTTTGCAGTCTAGACATACACAAAGTTTCCATGGTCGGTGGAGTCAAAAAATATCATACCTGGAGAACTGAGCCAGTCAGATCTTAGGTAGAGAGAAGCTACAGGGCTACTAACAGGGAGTTTTGCAAGGGAGTTCTCCAGGTGAAGGAGGAGCAAATACGGGGCCCTCGGAGTGTGTGTCTGTCTGTAGTGTGTGTTTGTGTTTGGGGGTTACTTGCTGTGTGCTGAGCTTGTGTTTGTCTTTGTGTCTGTTTGTTTTTGTTTGTTTGTTTGAAGGACCATGTGCTGTGGCTGGCAGTTGGAAGCTGTGAGCTTCAAAGTAAGGTTTGAAAGCTGGAAGCCTCTGTTAATCGGCTGAGCCTTAGTGGGCAGGGCTATCAAGAAGGCCAGAGCTTTATAAAGCAGTGAGCAAGTGACCAGGAAGCTTTGCGAACAGGGCTGCTAACAGGGAGTTTCGAAAGGGAATTTGGAAGGGGAGTGGGAAGGGGGCAAGGTTCACTTGCCATGCTTTTAAACCTGTAAACTAAACTATATTCAAAATTTTTTGATTTAAACAAAACCCTTTCATTAACCTAGGCAGCTGTATGAGAGAATGCAGGCAGAAGCCCAGCAGCAGAGTGGGGGCTATCCAGTTTATTGCGCTGAATGCAGCATGTATGATTGCCTGCCCTGTGGGTGGGTGGCGTATGTGTGCATTCGGTGCAAGGAGCTCCTGGCCCTCAGAGACCGCGTTCAGGCTTTGGAGGCCAGGATGGCGGAACTGGAGGAGCTAAGGAAGGCAGAGAGGTATGTTGATGAGGCTTTCTGGGACACTGTAGATTTGTTCCACCTCCAGTCAGACAGCCCCTGTGCTGTTGAGGAGGATGAAAGGCCCAGGAAAGTAGAGCAGTCAATGGGAGCAGAGTGAAATCTTCCCATAGTTGGGACCCTCCTTCCAGATGGTGTTGGGGTATCCTCTCACACTGAGGTTACCTCTCCGGGGGAGGGAACTCCAGTCACTAGCAAAAGGCAGGAGTTCGTAATGGGAGATTCGATCATTAGAAACATAGCTGGGTTTGTGATGACCGGGAGAACAGTATGGTGACTTGCCTGCCTGGTGCGAAGGTTGCAGATCTCTCGAGGCATCTAGATAGACTTACGTGTAGTGCTGGGGAGGAGCCGGTGGTCGTGGTACATGTAGGTACCAACGACATAAGGAAGGGTAGGAGAGACGTCCTGGAGGCCAAATTAAGGCTGTTAGGGAAGAGATTGAAATCCAGGACATCTATGGTGGCATTCTCAGAAATGCTTCCAGTTCCACACACAGGGCCAGGTAGGCAGGCAGAGCTTCGGAGTCTCAATGCGTGGATGAGATGATGGTGTAGAGAGGAGGAGTTTAGATTTATTAGGAACAGGGGAAACTTTTGGGATAGGGGGAGCCTATACACGAGGGATGGGCTCCACCTAAACCAAAGTGGAACCAGACTGCTGGCACTTAATATTAAAAAGGTTGCAGAGCAGTTTTTAAACTAAGAGATGGGGGAAAGCCGACTGCTGTAGAGGAGCACGTGGATCAGACAGAGACTTCTCTTAGAGGAGAGTCTATTGATAGAGATTCTCTAGGTTTTAGTCAGGAGGAGAGGATGGAAGAGGATAAAGTAGGGGCCAGATCAGACAAGAAACATTCACATAAAAAAGAATCCGACACATCAGAAAAGGGCAGACAAATAAACAATGACAAGTTTTTAAAGTGCTTGTACACAAATGCTAGAAGTCTAAATAATAAGATGGGTGAATTAGAGTGCCTCATGTTAGAGGATATTGATATAATAGGCATCACAGAAACCTGGTGGAATAAGGACAATCAATGGGACACAATCATTCCGGGGTACAAAATATATCGGAAGGACAGAACAGGTCGTTTGGGGGAGGGGAGTGGCACTATACGTGAAAGAAAATGTAGAATCAAATGAAGTAAAAATCTTAAGTGAATCCACATGTTCCATAGAATCTCTATGGATAGTAATTTCATACTCTAATAAGAATATAACATTAGGGATCTATTATCGACTACCTGACCCGGACAGTGATAGTGATGATGAAATGCTAAGGGAGATTAGAGATATAAAGAACTCAATAATAGTGGGGGATTTCAATTATCCCCATATTGATTGGGAACATGTCAGTTCAGGACAAAATGCAGAGACAAAATTTCTTGATACTTTAAATGACTGCTTCTTGGAGCAGCTGGTACAGAAACACACAAGGGGAGAGGCAATTCTCTATTTAGTCCTGAGTGGAGCGCAGGATCTGGTCCAAGGGTTAACTATAACAGGACCGCTAGGAAATAGTGACCATAATATAATAACTTTTAATCTTCCTGTGGTGGGAAGAACACTTCAACAGCCCAACACTGTGGCATTTAACTTCAGAAAGGGGAACTATGCAAAAATGAGGGGGTTAGTTAAACAGACATTAAAAGGTACAGTGACTAGAGTGAAATCCCTGCAAGCTGCATGGACACTTTTCAAAGACACCATAATAGAGGCCCAACTTAAATGTATACCTCAAATTAAAAAACACAGTAAAAGGACTAAAAAAGAGCCACCGTGGCTTAACAACTATGTAAAAGAAGCAGTGGGAGATAAAAAGGCATCTTTTAAAAAGTGGACGTCAGATCCTAGTGAGGTAAATAGAAAGGCGCATAAGCACTGCCAAATTAAGTGTAAAAATGTAATAAGAAAAGCCCAAAAGGAGTTTGAAGAACACCTAGCCAAAAACTCAAAAGGTAATAACAAAATGTTTTTTAAGTACATCAGAAGCAGGAAGCCTGCTAAACAACCAGTGGGGCCCCTGGATGATCGAGATACAAAAGGAGCACTTAAAGACGATAAAGTCATTGAGGAGAAACTAAATGAATTCTTTGCTTCAGTCTTCACGGCTGAGGATGTTAGGGAGATTCCCAAACCTGAGCCGGCTTTTGTAAGTGACAAATCTGAGGAATTGTCACAGATTGAGGTGTCACTAGAGGAGATTTTGGAATTAATTGATAAACTTAACAGTAACAAGTCACCGGGACCCGATGGCATTCACCCAAGAGTTCTGAAAGAACTCAAATGTGAAATTGCGGAACTACTAACCATGGTTTGTAACCTGTCCTTTAAATTGGCTTCTGTACCTAATGACTGGAAGATAGCTAATGTAACGCCAATATTTAAAAAGAGCTCTAGAGGTGATCCCGGCAATTACAGACTGATAAGTCTAACGTCAGTACCGGGCAAATTAGTTGAAACAATCCTAAAGAATAAAATTGTCAGACATATAGAAGAACATAAATTGTTGGGCAAAAGTCAACATGGTTTCTGTAAAGGGAAATCATGTCTTACTAATTTATTAGAGTTCTTTGAAGGGGTCAACAAACATGTGGACAAGGGGGATCCAGTGGACATAGTGTACTTAGATTTCCAGAAAGCCTTTGACAAGGTCCCTCACCAAAGGCTCTTACGTAAATTAAGCTGTCATGGGATAAGAGGGAAGATCCTTTCATGGATTGAGAACTGGTTAAAAGACAGGGAAAAAAGGGTAGGAATAAATGGTAAATTTTCAGAATGGAGAGGGGTAACTAGTGGTGTTCCCCAAGGGTCAGCCCTAGGACCAATCCTATTCAATTTATTCATAAATGATCTGGAGAAAGGGGTAAAAAGTGAGGTGGCAAAGTTTGCAGATGGTACTAAACTGCTCAAGATAGTTAAGACCAAAGCAGACTGAAGAACTTCAAAAAGCTTTCACAAAGCTAAGTGACTGGGCAACAAAATGGCAAATGAAATTTAATGTGGATAAATGTAAAGTAATGCACATTGGGAAAAATAACCCCAACTATACATACAATATGATGGGGGCTAATTTAGCTACAACTAATCAGGAAAAAGATCTTGGAGTCATCATGGATAGTTCTCTGAAGACGTCCATGTAGTGTGCAGCGGCAGTCAAAAAAGCAATCAGGATGTTAGGAATCATTAAAACGGGGATAGAGAATAAGACGGAGAATCTCTTATTGCCCTTATATAAATCCATGGTATGCTCACATCTTGAATACTGTGTACAGATGTGGTCTCCTCATCTCAAAAAAGATATACTGGCATTAGAAAAGGTTCAGAGAAGGGCAACTAAAATGATTAGGGGTTTGGAACAGGTCCCATATGAGGAGAGATTAAAGAAGCTAGGACTTTTTAGCTTGGAAAACAGGAGACTAAGAGAGGAAATGATAAGGTATATAAAATCATGAATGATGTGGAGAAAGTGAATAAGGAAAAGTTATTTACTTGTTCCCATAATATAAGAACTAGGGGCCACCAAATGAAATTAATGGGCAGCAGGTTTAAAACAAATAAAAGGAAGTTCTTCTTCACACAGCGCACAGTCAACTTGTGAAACTCCTTGCCTGAGGAGGTTGTGAAGGCTAGGACTATAATAGGGTTTAAAAGAGAACTGGATAAATTCATGGAGGTTAAGTTTATTAATGGCTATTAGCCAGGATGGGTAAGGAATGGTGTCCCTAGCCTCTGTTTGTCAGAGGGTGGTGATGGACGGCAGGAGAGAGATCACTTGATTATTACCTGTTAGGTTCACTCCCTCTGGGGCATCTGGTATTGGCCACTGTCGGCAGACAGGATACTGGGCTGGATGGACCTTTGGTCTGACCCAATACGGCCATTCTTATGTTCTTATAAAACAGGAGTATGCGATCATCCAGGTGGACGCAGTGGATGATCATGATGAGACATATGATGATGTCTTCTGGAGTCAGAGGCTGAGTCCCAACTCCTGCGATGACTTTGCCAGTCTCTTGTACCCTATAGTACAGCCGTGGGTTTCCCACAGGATCAAGCTCTTAATACAGTATATGATGTATTGTGACTTATTTATAAAACTTGACCTCAAAAGTTAGATGCTTTTCCCCGATTCTTTCTTTATATAGAAAAGCAGCTTTTAATTCAAAGTTTTTGATAGAGGCTCAATGGATTCAGCATATTTATTTTTTATAGCTCAGTGGTTTGAGCATTGCCCTGCTAAACCCAGAGTTGTGAGTTCAATCCTTGAGGGGGCCATTTAGGGATCTGGGGCAAAAATCTGTATGGGGATTGATCCTGCTTTGAGCAGGGGGTTGGACAAGATGACCTCCTGAGGTCCCTTCTAACCCTGATATTCTATGATTCTATGATTATCAATTTAGACCTTAATATATTTTGTATAAAGTGAAATCTAAATTTAAAACAAGTTTATTTTTAAAAAAGAAAAACAATTTAACAATCAAAAACTCTGATTGAAATTTTGAAAAATTCTGATTAAAAAAAAAAAATCCAAAATATTCATGGAGTTTTATTCTCCCCCCCTTTTTTATTTTTGGAGTGTGTATTCTCCTTTCTGCCCTCAGTGTATTCTTACTGTAGATTGCTGCATGATTCCAGCTTTGGAACTTTCTCCGGTTGTTACTGGCATCAGGTTATTTATAGAAGGAAAGTTTGGCACAAGAAAATAGCAGCATATGCTTCTTCCAGTAGTACATTGGGCAAGACTAATTGAATAGACTTTCTAAATTGGTGGAAGTACATTCTATGATAAGACAAATTGCAGTTAAAATAAAACTCCTATTTAAAACTCTATTTCTAACCCAAAACTGTGGATTTCATAGCACCTGCTGCTGATTGATAGCTTTGGCACAATCACTACATGTGTTTGGCGTAACATGGAACGGAATATAGAATTCTTTTTTGTATTTAAAATATCTGGTAGAGACTTGTAGTAAATGCAATATACTTATAATGCTCAGTACTTTCTCGGAAAGGAACTTTACAATGTTAGTTACCTTTCATAACTATTCTGGCCATGTTCCCTATTCTGAGAACCAGAAGAGGGGTAGCATAGAGCAACGGTACAAGATGAATTGTTGGGGAGCTGGTTAAACTGGTTTAAGAGCTGCTTTATGCCAGTAGAGCAGTGAAAAGCAGCTAGAGCAGATGTAAGAACTTCAAAACCCTGCTCTTGCTAGAATGGTGGAGAAACTGCAATAGTACACATCAAAGCTATTTCTGGTCAGAATAGCACTTCTCTCTTCAGCTGTTCTCCTGTGTTTTGCTGCCATGTAAGCATTCTGCTGCTTCTCCAACATCTTGGGTCTCCTCAATTCAAGTACTTCTGGTCCTTGCTGTTGCCTTTGCCCAAAAGGAGCCTCTTCAGAATAATGTAAGTGCTGTTCTTTCCCCCCACCACCATTCACCTCTTTCTTCACTTTCAGGGGTCTCCATCCACCGCTAGAAGGGATGGTTCCACCTGAGTTATTAAAATGGCTGTATGCTGTGACCCCCATCTGTTCTCCTCTTTCTTGATATCCTTCATCAAGGAGTTCAAGCTGACCTCTGTTACGTCAGGGAGAAATTTCTTGCTGGACTAAATCAGTTATAGGGACTCATTAAGATTAAATTTTGGGTACATGTACTTGCTGTCTGTGGGAAACTGCTCAAGCTATGCTTTTGTGCCCATTGGAAAAAAAGAAAAACAAGTGATCTTAAAATTAAATTAAAAGATTGTTCTCAGTGACTCTCCGCAACAGGGTAACGATGTGGGACTAAAGAGAACAGTCTGAATTTGAAAGTATTATAGAGACCTTCCTGAATGGTTCGTAACTATCGAACCCTCAGCCTAAGTAGAAGACAAATTCAAGACACTTTTCGCCAACCACCACTTTTCCAAAAGCTAAACTCGCAGGAAAAAAAATTTTTCTCACCTCTTCTGAAGAAGATTTAGGCTCCATCAATTCTGAAGCATTAGTACCGGTGAAGACAAAATAAGATGCAAACTGTTCCCATTCATCCCACTCCTTTTTGGCTTGGAAGACCAAGTTAGACAAGCAGTGATAAACAAAAAGCTTAATTTAGGGCCAGCTCATTGCCAATAACAAGGGGTAACCTTTCAACCTTGAACCTGATGGCTCAGAAGGAAAGATTCTCTTTCCCAGAGAACCCAGAAACAGAAGAATTGAATCCTCACTTGGAAGGAATTATAATGCTTGGCATTGCTTGGAGCCTCTGTATTATCATTAACATGTTTAGAGCAGTCCTGGCAAGAACAGACTCCTTACTGAATTCCCTTTCTTCCAAAGAAAACACTGAAATTTGTTCATCTCGCAGAAAATTTTCCCTAGACTGTCCACTTTACATATGGTGTATGGCTTCCAGTACTGTAGCCAGAATACATCTGTGGCTAACAACGCAAAAAGTGGATAAGCTATGTAGTGAACCTCTTGGCAAGGCACCTGTCTGGGCGATCTCTCTGCCAGTTTCTGTCTATACAGATATTGCCTGTCATTTAGGACAAAAAAATCTGCTACACGGTGCTACTTTTTTTGGAGGACTCATTTTAAAATGCAACAGAGAGTCCTGTGGCACCTTTAAGACTAACAGAAGTATTGGAGCATAAGCTTTCGTGGGTGAATGCCCACTTCATCAGATGCAAGACTTGCGTCTGATGAAGTGGGCATTCACCCACGAAAGCTTATGCTCCAATACTTCTGTTAGTCTTAAAGGTGCCACAGGACTCTCTCTTGCTTTTTACAGATTCAGACTAACACGGCTACCCCTCTGATACTTGTCATTTTAAAATGTATTTTTATTCATAAACAAATTAACAAATCTATTTGTCAACTCTCCGAAAATTCATTTTGACTTTAAAGAAGAAGCTCTCTAATTTTGGAGAGGATACACTGAATTCTTCATACATAAGAAAGTACTTGAAATGCAAACGTCAATGTAACATTAACTATGGAGGCATGACTAGGGTCTCCAGGTAGCCAGTGAGTAGTCTCATTTATGTCATTTAAGCACATGCGTAAATCCCATGCCTCCTTCCCGTCCTGCCCCTCAAGATTGGGTCCTAGCTTTTTAACAGTTGTACTTCATTTTGTCTCCCTTTCATATAAACATTTGAGGTGGAATTTTTGAAAGTGCTCAGTATTGACCCAATTTTCCTCCCTTTGAAGTCAACGATAAAACTCTTTCAGCAGAAGCAGAGCTAAGCCAAAGTTGTGTGCTCTTGAAAAGTCTTAATTCTTTCTTTAAAATTCCTTTAGTATGAGAGGTTGACTTATGAAACTTCTGCTTTACACCTAAACAAATCTTATTTCTGAAGTTGAGGACAACTGCTCTGGGTGTTAAGTGTATTTTTATTTGAAATATTATAGGTTAGTAGAAAATTTCAGGCCAACTTGAACCAGTTTTCCTGTGACTAGTTACGTTGACACGAATAGGTTCAACTTGATTGTTGAACAGTTTTAAATTCAAGATATACAAGAGCTATACTGGCAAACATTTAATGCTACCATCATGATATTGTAACCTTCATGATGTCAGCTGAGGCACTTTGTGAACATAGACTGTACACTCTGACATTCCACCAGTTATTAAAGGATTGGGAAAGAAAAGTGTTTCTCTATTTGACAAAGCAGAGGCAGTCCCAATTTTATTTCTCATTGACCAGAAAACTTAGTATGCAAGTAGATTGTGTATTTGGCTTCTCTAGGGCCATGTTGTGGTTTTCTGCAGCAAACAAATGCAGGCATTAGGAAGAAAGCCTTTTGACCACAAAAGAAATTAAGCCAATGTGCAAGGTGGAATGTACTGGCTTTGCATGCAATATTTGAACAGGGTAACAAGCAAGCCGGTCAGAAGGCTTGAGAAATGACCAGCTGGGAAGGCAGCCACGGACATGGTTACTGATGGAAAAATACATCCCTGAGCTTGGCATCTGAGCTTGCAGCTGCCAAAGACACCCACACATTTAAGGAGAAGAGGTTAGAACAAGCAGTTAATACCACAAGCAAGAAGAGGCAAGGTTGTATAGAATTTATGTACTGTCTTTTTACCAGTTTTCTTTCTAACTACATGTAGAAAACAAAACCGCAACTAACACATTTTAGGTTTCAATCAGACCAGGCACCAGTTGGAGAGAAGGGATTTCATTGCAAACATTGATAATAAAGAAGGTTTTGGTAGACACTGACTAAAGAGCCAAATAGTTGTCTTTCTGTATTTCCAGCTGTAAAAGGCTTTCTACATTTGTCTTCTCCAAACAGGAGTAATGGGCTGAATATGAAATTGTCCTGGATAGAACTACAGAATAGTGGGGCTTCTACCAGTGAAAAATATTAAACATTTCAGTGTATTTTATTGCTCTGATTTAACACGGAGATATGTATGTTACTGCAGGAACGAGTATTTTTAATGATAAAATTTCTGTTTTTTTCCCTTGTCTCTTTATTTTTCTTGCTATCTTCTTCCATTCCTTCACTAACAAGTTTTATGTATGAAATTATAGCAAACTTTTAAGGAGAATATGTCAAGATCATTTCTGTGGTTCTCAAACTATGTATCTTTTTAAAAGGTAGAAATAAAGTCCTTTCAGGAAATTTAGTAATATTTCTACCAGTTTTTTGCGTGACTTAATCTTTTGGCTGTACCTATTGCTGTGTGTTCTGGTCTTTCAAAATGTAAAATAGAAAGAACATTAATATGTTTTAACATTAAAAATATATGTGGCATAGAAATGTATTTTATAAACTAATTGTGAGGGAGTGATTTGTAAAATGGTAAAGAGCCATCAGGACAAGCAGAGTTTTGTTCTTGTTGGTTTTTTTTCTTTTTTTTCTTTCTTTCTTTTTTTTTTATGTTCACAGTTAAAAGAAAAAAGCTGTCAGTAAAATTGTATCAATATTGCACTTTCTAATACAATAAAAATCAGCAACTGTTGTAGCTTAGTGTTATATATATGAGAGAGAGAGTGCTGTATTGTGCTGTATTATGAACTACAAGGTCAGTGAGCAAACACAAAAATGATCTCTTGAAACCATTCATTCTGCATAATTTTAAGTCAGTTGATATCAAGAAAGAATAGTGGGCAACTTCCTTTTTTATTTTATTGTAAATTCTCTTAAAATTTTAGATAAACATTACCCATCAAATTAAGTATGATAAAAAAAAAATTGGATTAACAGTAAAAACACTTGTATGCTTGAGTAGAAAAAGTAAGTAATCCTTTGAAGTTCTTCACAAGAGCAAGAGGTCAGAGTGACACAGGAACAATGAACATATTAAGATTTATGTAGGCTCTTTTTTTTTAAATACAAGACCTAAAGATTTTCCTGATTGTACCCTATTGCAGAGCATAGCAGGATGCAGCTGACCCACTCCTGTTCAGTGTGTACCCAGCTATTGTCAGTTCTTTGTAATCAGATAAATGGACCTTGTAAAGGTTTAAAAAAAATAAAGATTCTCCAATTACAAAACCATTCTTCTAAGATGGCAGGCATTCAAAGTAATGTTCAACATGTTCCAGACTACCAATAATTGAGTATTTCAGAGAGAGAGATACGATAAAAGTGCTTACATAGTCTCCATTACCATAACATCTGAGCACGTCTCTAATTTTAATAAATTTGTCTCACCTCAATTCTGTGAGATAATACACAGAAAAAGTTCTCATTCCTTGGTTGTATTAGGACTTCACCAGTGTAAAGTGGCTCTAAAGCTGGCTTAGCCAGCTACTGGAAGATTCCAGGACCCCTCTCCCTGGCAGTGAGTTCATTCTTATGGTTTATCAGTTCTTTGGGGCTATCCTCTGCTGGAATATGTGCTTTAAATTGCACCAGCACTACATGGCTCATGCTTATGGATGTACAAATGTCCTTTGCGTCCTTCAAGCTGTGCTGAATGCTCTTCTGTCACAGGCAAAGATAAGGCACAAATATGACTTGTCTAGTGTTGCATACGAAGTCTGGCAGAATTGAGAATTGAATGTAACTCTCCTAAATCCTGGTCCTATGGCAAAATCAGAGGACTCTCCTTCCTAGACTATAATGTTAGGGACTCTTTCAAACCGAAGTACAAAACTGCCCTTAGTTCTTCTTTCCTTTGCCTCATTGTTTGATCTTCAATCTGGATCAGCTCTTCCACTCAGAAAAACAGACGCTAATTGAACCTCGTTTTCATTAACTACAGTTTCCTCTCTGATCTTTCTATCAGAGTTAACTCTGTCTATTCACCAGCTCCTTGCCTTGAACTTCATCCATCTGTCTCCTTCCTCAGGTCCTTTCCTCCAGAGTTCCTATTATCTCCCATCCATCAGTGGCCATCATTTGTCTCCGGCTCCCTCCCTTTCCACTCAGTCATGCTGTCTTCCATCTCAACTTCATCACTCCTACTACTAAATATGCCCCAATAACCCTAAGCCCTTGGTTGCCACAATTTCCACTTCCTATGCTTATACTCTCATGTTGCTGAGTGCATCTGGAGGAGGACTTCCTCCAGTATAAATTTGTCCACGTCTCCTTCAATTCTGTCATCTTCCTAATCAAACAGCACTACTTCTCCATCCTCATTGAATCAAATATCTACATCTCAGCTGCTTATTTGCCACCTTTGACTCTCTCCTAACGCCCTTTCCTACACCTGCTTTGTTTTGCCTCCCTTCACATAATCTTGCAGACTTTTTTCAAACAGAAAATAAGATCAACATGACCTTCCTCATTCTGCCCAATCCCCCAACACTCTGTCTCCTCCTTCCAGGTTGCCAGTGCTGTGGTTTTTCATTCTCTAATCGCTCCCCTGTCTCAATGAACCCCATCTCCTCCTGTGACACTGTCTAACCCTGACCTTTCTTTTTATGTATAATTTTTCTCTAGTTCCTTCCCCTCACAATAGAAACATCCTCAACTAAAAAAGCTTGAATCCACCTACCTGTCCAAGTACTATGCCATCTTCCTTCTCTTGTTCACTTCTAAATTCTGCATCTTGGCGGAGGGGGGGGGGTAGACGAGATGACCCTTGTGGTCCCATCAAACCCCATGATTCTAAATTAATTGAATGTGCTCTGCCTACAAGAAGAGGAAAGATGATCTTGTGGTTATGACTCAAGAGTGATGGGTGCAATACCTGGCTCTGCCATAGACTTCCTGTTACCTTGGTTGAGACAATTGAATATGTAGAAGTAGTTTAAGCTGGAATTAATTGAACTGCAAGACAAGTCAGGGCTTTAATTTTCAATATTTTTTTTTTACCTATAGTAGTTTTGCAAAATTCAGATAAGAGACCCTATCAGTAGTGGCACTGAAATAAGTCAATATTAAAAATATTTATAATATAGTTGATTATAAATTCTAATTTAAAATTGTGGTAGCACAAACTTTTACATTATGCAGTGGTTTTATAAAACCTGATTGAAATCAGGTATTAGAAAAACAACCCAAATTATTTAAATCACTGTACCTTGTTGGGCTTTCTAGATATTTAGCTTACTGTAGTCCAGAGAGAGCCCACTGATGTTGATTTATTCTTATCTTCACCGTAGGCAAACAGAATATATGCTATTCCTATAAATGAAGGTATTCTGGAGCTGGTAAAACACTTCTGCTAATCCCTGTTTTAATTCCTCTTATTTCAGGGTGGATTAGCCATGTATATCAAGTCCCTCAGACAGATTTTTGAATACTTTTGACTCTCGCTTGACTCTAGACTCTCTAGTAGTAATGGTGGATAAGCAATAATTCCTCAGACATACTGCAGGGTAAAAATCATCAGCTATCAAAAATATACTTGTTAAATCTGACTTCCTCATATTGGAGAAGCTGCTGTCTTTTTAAAATAAGATCTGAGTTGCAGTGAAAAAGGAATTTAAATCAATTGAGTCTGAGGGTCAGATGGTGGCGAAACATGCTTTGGAGGAAGCATATGATGCCAAGGCAATGGTCACAGTTAGTGTGCATCAACCTTCCTGGTTAAAGAGCTCCAGTGTTTCAAAAGAAGTTCTGACCATAGTAGAAGTCCTTTATGTTTGGGAGCCCAATTTAGTGAGAAGATCTATGATACCCTGCAGAAGATATAAGGTTCTTTGGCAACCCTCCCATCTCTTGGCTTTTGTAGCCTTCTGGGAAGGAAGAAATCCACTTTTCTGTTTCCAGAGGCAAAATTTATCCTGACATTGAGTAGACCGGAAGCACATTTCCTTCAATCAGATCCAAGAACTAATGCCATCCATCTGTGGGAACCTGAGCTGCTACCCTGGGCTGCAGGCAAGAAATTTGATGGAGTGACTGAGTATCTCCACCCAGGTTTCTCTGTGAACTTGTGAATTTACCTCTTGGGGACATTCCTGGTTATATGGAGCAGAATTACAGCTCTAGTATCTGTGAAGTTACAGAATCTTGTTCTAAACCCATAGGTTAATTTTTGGTTAGTTTGGGTTTTTTTTAAGGTTTCTCTTCTAAGACATTGTAGATTCATAAACTATCTAGCATACTTCCTTAGCCTTGATGCATTGAAATTGATTGCCCTCATCCAGCCATCCATTGTCTCTCTTATACATTGAGTATTTATTTTATGGATGCTTTATAGCCTAAACCATATCCAGTTATGTATATGGGCTCTTGATGGAAGGGGATGGAGGTGGAGGAATGTGCAAAGAAAATCCAGATAGAACTCATCATATGCTGTTCAGTGTTAAATCTGCAACTGGCAAAAGTATGAGGCATTAACAGCTGCACTAAAACTCTTTTAGCTCAGACGTTTTTCCAGAGGTATTTTTATGTGGACAAACAAATTTCTCCAAAGGATAAGAATTTAATATTCATGTTGAGACCGATTTTTTTTATCCTTTCTTTGTAATGCAGCAGTATATAAATTAAGGTTTATGGTTAGGTCAGTGGCCTTATATGTGGTAGTTAGAAGCAACTTGTGGTTGAGGCGTTGGCAAGTAGTTTGAGGCAAAGCACTCTAGTTTGCATAAAATACTTGGGTGGTAAGCTTTTTGGAAAGCTGCTAAATAGTAGTAGAGGCAGCAAAACACTTTCTGACATTCACTAATGTGCTTACTTTCTATGTCAATAAAAAGAGATTTCCAGCATTTTCAGTCCTTTTGATACACTCAAAGCAAACTAGATTAAAGTAATAGAAGGTGTAATAGGAACAATTTTAGGTGGAAACTGAATACAGAATTTCTGGGTTTAATGTGTGGGTGTTAGTGACCTGTGATGTAGAGGTGGTCAGACCAGATGATCTGATCGTTCCTTCTGGCCTTAAACTCTATGAAATCAAGCAGGATTATGTTCTGGAAATACTGTATGATTTAACATTCCTTCTTCAGGATCATTGTTACTGGGTATCAGTCATATCAAGATGTGGTAGAATTTGTAAGACAGGGTTATCTGATAAAGCTCGCACTGTTGCCCTAAAGCAATTTTCATAGTTGGTTATATGAGGAAAAACATAATACTGTAGAGGACAGCACCACTTTAGCACTTTCTAAACACTTCCCAGAAACAGAACCCATTGCAGAGAGTAATTTTTAGAGCTACAGGGCTTTGTTATACTGGAGTGCCAATCCAGAGTAACTTTATCAAATTTAATGGAATTACATTAGATTTATACCAGATTAACAAAGAAGAATCAGGCCTGTATTCTGTCTTTTGTAGTGTTTACACACATACATGCCAGAGCTTCTAGTATATCTGCTATAATGATGGGAGGATCTGTAAGAATCTTGAATAGTTGTACAAAACATGTCCCCTAGACCAGGGGTTTTCAAATTTCTTTGCATCACGACCCCCTTCTGATAACAAAAATTACTACATGACCACAAGAAGGGGGACTGAAGCCTGAGCCTGCCACCCTGGTGGAGGGGCGAAAGCCTGAGCCCCACCTTACTACATGACTACAGGAGGGGGGACTCAAACCTGAGCCCTGTCACCCAGGGCTGAAGCCAAAGCCTGAGCCTCACCTCCCAGGGCTGAAGCCGTCGGACTTCAGCCCTGGGAGGTGGGGCTCAGGTTTCAGCCCTAGGCCCCAGCAAGTCTAAGCCAGCCCTGGCGACCCTGTTAAAACGGGGTCCCGACCCAGTTTGAGAACTGCTGCCCTAGACAAAGAGTGAAATCAGTTTGACCATTTATTTCTCTGGGAGAACAACAGAAGTTCCAGCAGAAGTGTATCTACCTGTCTCAATAGTTGCTGCAGAAAAAGACTAGGATTAGCTAACCTTCATACTTTCCACCAAATCTTTTATAAAATTATGTATTACAGCAGTTCCTAGAGGACTGCTATCAAATCTCATTGTGCTGGGCACTTTACAAACATACATAGTCACAGCTCTTGTCCTGAAAAGCTTAGTCTAAGAATACAACATACAAAGGGTGAGGAGAGAGGATCACATTTTAATATGCATTAACAATTAAAAAAATATGCATAATAAAATAATAAATGTCACCTATGCCATCGGCCCCTCAACCACCATTAATTGGCTGATTTCTCAGAGGTGTGGTGGGAGAGGTGGGTAAAACACTTTTTTTGGACAAACGAAAGTACTGAGGAGATTCACAAAGATACTTGTACTACTGTAACTAGCTTTGAGACTTGAGTACCCATATACCCTTTCCTTGAACATCTCAGAATGATTTCAAGTGAGTTGATAAGCTATGGGGTAGTCTTTTCTTCAGCATCACAACCTGGGATAAATAGAATCAAAAGAAATTTGATTTCAGTTTGAGATTGTTTTTGATATTTGAGAGCCAAATTCTGTCCTGGCTTGCATCCATGCAACTCTTGAATTCAGTGGAGATGCATTTGGCATGGTGGCAGAATTTGTAAGGGAAGTTCTTTCAGAACTACAGCTAATTATGCATGTAGTATCAGTAACAAAAATAGTACCAATATTCCTATTCTGCCAGACATTTGTATTCTGGAATAAAGTTACTTAGTTTCGTCAACATAAGAGAAGTCCACAAAAGTTTATACTACAGTAGAACCTTAGAGTTACAAACACTTTGGGAATGGAGGTTGTTCATAACTCTGAACAAAATGTTATGGTGGTTCTTTCAAAAGTTTGCAACTGAACATTGACTTTGAAACTTTACTATGTAGAAGAAAAATGCTGCTTTTAACCATCCCAATTTAAATGAAACCAGCACAGAAACAATTTCTTTACTTTGTCTAATCTTTTTTTAACTTCCCTTTATTTTTTAGTAGTTTACGTTTAACACAGTACTGTGCAGTATTTGCTTTGTGTATGTGTGTGTGTGTGTCTGCTGCTGCCTGATTGTGTACTTCCGGTTCCAAATGAGGTGTGTGGTCAACCAGTCAGTTCATAACTCTGAGGTTCTACTGTATGTCTACCTTCATCAGTAATATAATATGGATAAAACAATAATAGTTCTTGTCAGGGTACGGCAAATCCAAAGTATTGTTTATTTTAGCAAGAGGAACAAAGCATTAGAGAAAAATTATTTTAAAACAGTATACAGGTATCTTATCTAAAATTTATCATCCCCAATGGTAACAGAGGCAGGCCTAACTTCTTTATACACTCCCAGCAGGATGCTTGTATCTGAGTCTGGTTTTCTGGAGCTGTTACCATTTCTGAGGGAGGTACTCTTTTAAACACTGCTGTAGTTCTTTTATTCTTCTGTGTTTATGTTGGCTAGACAGGAGGCAAAAATCATCAAAGCTAATAAGCCTGGAATTGTCCCTTTAAACACTCTCAAGTGTTTGCTGAGAGGTGGCTTATCTTGAGTAATTTATTTACTTCTGACCTTCTTTTCCAGACACTCTTTGTTAAGTTAATCTGATATACAGTAGAACCTCAGAGTTACAGACACCTCTGGAATGGAGGTTGTCCGTAACTCTGAAATGTCCGTAACTCCGAACAAGACATTAGGGACTTCAGCCACTGTTGGAGGGAGCAGAGCTCCGGGCAGTGTGTGTGTGTGTGGGGGGGGGGGGGGGGGGGGTCAGGGCTTCTGACTCTCATGACTATCAGGGCTTTAGATATTTGGGTAGTGCTCGGGGCTTCAGCCCTTCGGCTCCGCTCCCAGTTTCAGCCCTGTGGAGAAAGGGGGAGGAGCTAATCAGCAGGGCCAACTGGTGGGTACTGAACACCTGCTGTTGTTTTTTCCATGGGTGCCCCAGTCCGAGAGCACCCATGGAGTCGGCGCTTATGACGGAGGCTTGGGGCTACCCATGGCTCTGTTCCTGGTTTCAGCGGGGGTGGGGGAGCCACCCGGGGCTCAGGGCTTTAGCTATGGTAGGGTTACCATTCGTCCGGATTCCCCCGGACATGTCTGGCTTTTCTCAGTTAAAAATAGCGTCTGGGGGGAATTTGTAAATGTCCGGACTTCCCCCCCATGCAGAGCGCGCGGCTGACAGGGCAGCCGGCCGGATGGTGCCACTTGCACTGGGTTCCGGCAGCCAGAGAGAGCCCCTCCTCCGCTTCCCCCTCCTCTCCCCTGCAGCTGAGATCACTCCCCTCCTCTCTCTCCCTCCCTCCCCCTCCCTGCATTCGCAGCGGGCCGGCCGTTCGCAACGGGCCTCCGGCAGTCTGGAGCTCCTCCCCCTGCCCAGCGCACCGCTCTGCAGCACTCTGCGAGGGCAGGAACTGGGCTATGCGCTCCGTGGGGGAGCGCGGCAGCGTGTCGGGCTGCGCGTGGAGCCCGACACGCTGTTTTGAGTGGCATGGTAAGGGGGCCAGGGGGTCGGAGAAGGGGCAGGGAGGTTCTGGAGGGGACAGTCAAGAGACAGGGAGTAGGGGGAGGGTTGGATGGGTCGGGAGTTCTGGGGGGGCTGTCTGGGGGTTGGGGGTGTAAGGTTTTGGGCAGTCAGGGTACAGGTAGGGGGTAGGGTTCTAGGGGGGCAGTTAGGGTGGGGGAGTCTCAGGAGGGGGCAGTTAGGGGACAAGGAACAGGGAGGCTCAGGTAGGGGGTGGGGTTCTGGACGGCAGTTAGGAGCAGGGGTCCCAGGAGAGGGCAATCAGGGGACAGGGAGCAGAGGGGTTTAGATGGGTCGGGAGTTCTGGGGGGGGGACTGTTGGATGGGGCGTGGGAGTCCCTGGTGTCTGTCTGGGGGTGGGGGTTTGGATAAGGGTTGGGGCAGTCAGGGACAGGGTCCTAGGGGGCCAGTTCGGATGGGGGGAGGGTTTCAGGAGGGGGCAGTCAGGGGACAAGGAGCAGGGAGGCTTGGGGTTGGGCAGCCCCATATGGTGCCACATGGATGCCCCCCTGGTAAGGGTAGCCTCCCCCAGGTACGGGTTGACTCCCCCTGGTAAGGGTTAGATTCCCCCTGGTAAGGGTAGTCTCCCCCAGGCACGGGTTAGTTTCCCCCTGGAAAGGGTAAGTTTCCCCAAGGTACGGGTTAGTTTCCCCCTGGAAAGGGTTAGTTTCCCCCTGAGAAGGGTAAATCTTTTAGCTATGGAAAAAAGTAATTTATATTTTTATACCGGATTGGCGCTGGACCGGGTTAATAACGCCCCCGCTGTTGGCTTTGATGCCCCGGCTGACAGTGTTAAATATATTAGGGGTGTGATCAGGGTCGCTGGACCAATGGATAAAATGGTGTGGACTATAATGAAGTCTCATGAGCATGAGAGTGAGAATCAAGTCCTCCCAGTGGAGCATGGAGAGGAGGTAGAGGAGAATGTTTGTGATGATCATGGTGAGGAGATTTTATCTATCTTACCGATGGTTTTTACAAGGGACACTTTTAATGATTTAACTATGGAAAGTTTCAATCCAGATTTTAAGTATTTAAGTACATTTGATGATCCATATGTTAGCGAATCGGGATATCTTAATGCTCATTTAGTTAATGGGTCTAGTTTATTAAATAGTTTTAGACCAAGTACTGATTTTAATAGGGATCGTAATAAGGATCTTAACAGTACTGGTAGTAATATAAATATATTAGAAAGTAGTTCGTGGAAGGATGGGGTTTTTTATTTAGAGTATCCCGTTGATAGTTTTAATTGTCCAATATGTCCCCAGATATTACCAACATTTGGTAAATGGGCCAAACACATTAATGTGGTTCATAAAAGTAAAGCCATACGAGTTGTATGTAGTAAATGTGGAAAATCTTCTCAATATCATAATATAGCTTGCCACTACCCCAAGTGCATACCCAAGAAGGCGGATACCCCAATGAAGAGCCATACGTGCTCGGTCTGTGGGCTTGGTTTTCATACTAGATCTGGATTGAGCCAACACTGTAGACATAGACACCCTGCTGTGAGGAATGAGCAAAGAAAAGAAGATATGGCTGCTAAAAGTAAGATCAAAGAGGGATCGACTAGATCTCGTATATGGACCAAAGATGAGGTTGCGCAGCTTATACAATTGGAAAGGAAATATATTGGGAAAAGGAATATAAATAAATGTATTGAGAGCGAGATGAGGACCAAAACGAATAAACAAATATCAGATAAAAGACGAGAATTAGCAAAGAAGAAGTTAGTGGTAACAGGAGATAGGGAGGAAGTGACTGAGGTAGAGGACATTAGAGTAAATATATTAGAAATTCCGCCCCCAAGAGAGAGGATTTTCCCACTAAAAGGACACCCAGAAGTGGATTTAGTGGAGAAAATATGTAAACGGGGAAAACAAAGTAGGGAGGGAAGAGAAATAATAAATAGTTTAGGGGAAATTGAAGGATTATTAAAGGAGGATTTAACAAAAGCTCTCGGTTGGGCAATGTTGGAAAAATTATGTTATTCATTAGTAGAGGGAAAGGACCCTAGAAATGAAAGTCAAATAGAGTTGAGGAATAAAGGAAAAGGGAAGATGAGAAAGGAGGGGAGAAGGAAGCAATTTAATGCAATTAGGAGATATGCTACAAAGAAAGCTAAGTATAAATTCTATCAACAATTATTTGATAAGGATAGAAGAAGATTGACTCGCATTATAATGGGAGAGCCAGATAAGGCTAAGTGTGCTATCCCTATGAAAGAAATTGAGGAATACTATGTCAATATTTTGGGAACAATTGGACATGGTAATATGATAGGGTGGCCATCATCCACAGAGAATGCGGATAATGATATATTAATGAGTCCGATCTCTGTGGATGAGATTAGAATAGCTTTAAGAGAAATAAGAAAAGATAAAGTAAAAGTGAGCAATTTGTGGGATATTTTTAATTTAGACTCCTTAATACTTACAAAAATTTTTAATATATGGTTTCTAAATAGACAGGTACCAGATGAATTTAAGAAAAATAGAACGATTTTAATACCAAAGACACAAGATGAGGAGGAAATGAAGAAGTTAACATCTTGGAGACCATTGACAATTGGGTCAGTTTGGATTAGAATCTATACCAAAATATTAGCAAAAAGACTGGTGGAAACAGTTAAGATATGTAGTAGACAAAAAGGGTTTATATCCGCCCCTGGGTATGAGGAAAATATTGCTATATTAGATAATTTGATTAAAGGGGCTAAACGAAATGGGAATGAAATTGCAATAGTGTTCGTAGATCTGGCTAAAGCATTTGATTCTGTGGGACACGGACATATAATAGCCGGGTTGAGAAGATTTGGTATAGATGAACATTTTATAGATATTATTAGGGACCTTTATGATAATTGCACAACTAGGGTATGGGTGGGTGATGAAGCTACTGAGTCTATTTTAATTAGGAGGGGGGTCAAGCAGGGTGACCCGTTGTCCCCAATTTTGTTTAATATTGCTATGGATCCCCTTTTAACTAGATTAGAAGTAGAAGGAAGTGGTTTTTATGTTAAGGGTAATGGTGTCACGTCATTGGCTTTTGCCGATGATGTGGCAATTTTAAGTAGCTCATATAAAGGAATGATTAAAAATTTGGGTATCTTAGAGGAGTTTTGTAAAAATACTAATCTCTCTGTTAATGTGAAGAAAACGAAAGGCTTTCATATTTTAACTAAACATAAAACCTATGTAGTTAATCCTAAGGATAATTGGCAGATAGGGTCAGAGGAGATTGAATATGTTCAACCAGGGGATTTTGAAAAATATTTAGGGGCTAGAATAGATCCCTGGATAGGTGTAGGGGGACCGGTACTTAAAGAAAAATTGAAAGATTGGAGTGAGAATTTAATTAAGGCCCCATTAAAACCGGCCCAAAAAATATTAATTTTACAGACCTATATCTTACCGAAGCTATTTTATAATCTTCTTTTAATAGAACCCCCTTTTAATCTTTTAGACGATCTTGATGTGTTAGTTAGAAAAATAGTTAAAGAGATTTTACATTTACCTCAGTGTATTACAGATGGGATATTTTATTCTAGAGGTAGGGATGGTGGTTTAGCTCTCACTAAGTTTAGTGTGCAAATCCCAAATATGTTAATTCGTAAATGGAGGAGACATATTGTCTCGAGAGATGATTGGATGGACCTATCTTATCTATATGCAGGAGAAAATCTTGTGGATAAAATATTGTCATTTAGTGCAGTAACATCTCATCCCAAGAAATGGAGGGAAGAGGAATTTTTAAGATGGTCGGAACTGAGATGTCAGGGAATAGGGATAAAATATTTTAAAAATGATTTAATTAGTAATTCGATTTTTAGAAACTCTAGTAAAGTTAAATCGTCAGCGTATATCGCAGCATTGCAGCTTAGGGCAAATATTTATCCTACTAGGGAGACATTAGCAAGAGGAAGAGGAGGTGTGAATGCTCTTTGTAGATGGTGCGGTAAAGTGCGGGAGACTGTTCCCCATATCTCAGGACAATGTTATAAGACTAAGAATGCTAGGATAAAAAGGCATAATAGAGTAGTGTCTGCAGTTGTAGATAAGGTTGGTAAATTAGGGTGGAAGGCAATGATAGAGCCCCATTTGAGAAATAGTAAGGGTGAGTTAAGAAAGCCGGATATTATATTTATAAAAGGAGATACAGCAGTGGTGGTTGATGTTACAGTGCGATGGGAGGATAATGCCGGAAGTTTGGAACAAGCCCACAGTGAGAAGGTGGCTTATTATCTTGAGTTAGAGGAAGAAATTAAAAACTTAACGGGAGGTAAAAATATTCACTTCTTTGGTTTTGTGCTTGGGGCGCGTGGCAAGTGGAGTGAAGGTAATAATGATTTGTTACAATTATTGGGAATGGACAGAAGTAAAAATTTTAAGGAGAGTATATGTAGACTTGTTTTATATTCCACTATTGGTATGATGGCTATATTCAGTGACAGGTAAAGATCCCGGAGTTTCCATTCCGTGTATCTTGCCAAAACTAAATTTTAGCTATTTTGGTTTCCATGCTCTAAATTTTCAAATTTTTAATATTGTTTTGAACATTAACTTATTTAGTGTTATTTAATATCTGTCCTTCAATAGAATGGTTTTAATTATATAATAAATACTTATTAATGGATGAAATTCCAATTTAAATTATTAGTTTATTTATTTATTTTTTTTTAACTACTGGATGTGGATGCGGACTGGCCGCGTATAATAACCAGGAAAGGGCAGGTAGTCACGCCTGTACATAAATAGGGGGTGGAGTCCTGGGGGCAGTTAGGTAGTGTTACCATATGTCCGGTTTTTCCCGGATATGTCCGGCTTTTTGGTCCTCAAATCCCCGTCCGGGGGGAATTGCCAAAAAGCCGGACATGTTCAGGAAAATAGCTTTGCCGGCATCCCTGCCCTAGTCCCCTGCTTACCTTGCGGCTCCCGCAGGCTGCGAGCTGCAGGCGGATTCCCCCACGGCGGCTGCTGCTGCTCCCCCCAGACACCTCAGCTCTGTGTAGCTGAAGAGCTGAGCTGCCCGAGCGCTACCGGCTGGGCGTGTCCCCTCCCGGGCTCTGGCTGCGCTGGGGAAGCGCCCGGCCAGGAGCAGGGTCTGGAGGTCTGAGGGCTGCCTGGCAAACCGTAGCGCTCGGGCCAGCTGTTTCGCAGCTGGGAGGGAGGAGGGGGAATGCGGGGCGCTCAGGGAATGGGGCGGAGTTGGGGCGGGGAAGGGGCGGAGTTGGGGCGGGGCCATGGGCGGGGCCAGGGCCTCGTGGAGTGTCCTCTTTTTTTAAGGAGGAAATATGGTAACCCTAAGCTATGGGTGGGAGAGCACTGGTTTCAGCGCTCCCCTCTTAGCTAAATCACTGAGCCCCGGTGCCCCCTGTGGGGCTGAAGCTGGGAATAGAGCCATGGGGCTGAAGCCCCAAGCCCGAACACCCCCCGCAGTGCTGAAGCAGGGAACAGAGCCGCAGGGTTAAAGCCCCAAGCACCAGGGCTCCCACCGGGTCTAAAGTCCTGAGCCCAGCGCTCCCAAGGGTCAGAAGCCCTGAACCCCCTTTCCCCCCCACTGGGAGCCCTGACCCCCTGCAGCTCTAACACCCACCCCCTCCAGCTGAAGCCCTGAGCCCCTGGGCTAAAGCCTCGAGGCAGTAAAGTATTTGCTTTTTGGTGTGTCTCCACTGCTGTCTGATTACTTCCAATTCTAGAGGGCATCTGGCTAATCAATAAGTCTGGAACTCTGATGTTTGTATCTATGAGCTTCTACTATAGTCATAACCAGGACAACATATAGTATTCATAAATTATTACAGAGAAGCTCCAAATCAGTCACCCTCATGTACAGATTTCTTATATCCCATCATTTTTTCAAAGTTGACACCCCCAGGTAAGCTTGGGAGATCCTATGTGGTAATGAAATAGATGACTCCCAATAGAGCAATCTTTTTCTAACTAATAAGGTAATATCCTTTTTACTCAATATTTGTGCAAAAAGTGCATGTTGCTCTATAGGCAAGAAACACATTTTTCCGACATGTGAGTCTAATGTCTGAAAGTGTTTACCCCAGAATGCAAATTGATTGCATTAGTGGTATACCTACTCAGAGTTTAGGAAATGTTGGGAAGGTCCATGTAAGTAACTGCATAGGCATTTAGAGGACATTGATGCCACCAGATAGGACTACTTTACTGCATATTTAGAGCCAGAGAGAGAACATAGATCTCCTGACTCCTAATCTTGTGTGTGAATGATAACGGTATCCTTTGTCTTCATGATACCATGTGAGATGCAAAGAGTTTATAGTACTTTAATACCCTTATTGAGACACCAATTAAAAAAAAATAAAAAGGAACATCTTAAAAATTCTACAATTCTACTTTTCACCATTTATATTGTTTATGCTTTGCACTACACTCAGTTTGGATAATGAATACAGACAGTTCATTCATATGGTTCTCTAGCAGAGTCTGCCATGTTTGAGCTTTAGACACTGTCCTGTTCTTAAGAACCTCCAGTGACAAGATTCTACAACCTTCCTAAGCAATTTGTTCCAGTGCTTAACTATCCTGACAGTAAGTTTTTCATAACATCCAACCTAAACCTCCCTTGTTGCAATTTAAACTAGGGCTGTCAAGCAATTAAAAAAATTAATCATGATTAATCACAAGATTAAAAAAAGTAATTGTGTATAATTGTGCTATTAAATAATAGAATACCATTTATTTAAATATTTTTGGATGTTTTCTATATTTCCAAATATATTGATTTCAATTACAACACAGAATACAAAGTATACAGTGCTCCCTTTTTATTGATTTTTTTATTACAAATATTTGCATTGTAAAAATCAAAAGAAATAGTATTTTTCAATTCCCCCCATTACAAGTACAGTAGTGTAATCCCTTTATCATGAAAGTTGAACTACAGATATAGAATTATATACAAAAAAAATGCATTCAAAAATAAAATGTAAAACTTTACAGTCTACAAGTCCACTCAGTCCTACTTCTTTTTTCAGCCAATCGTTCAGACAAACAAGTTTGTTTACATTTGCAGGAGATAATGCTGCCTTTTTGTTTACAATGTCACCTGAAAGTGAGAACAGGTGTTCACATGGCACTGTTATAGCCAGCATTGCAAAATATTTGTGTGCCAGATGCACTGAAGATTCATATGTCCCTTCATGCTTCAACCACCATTAAATTTTTTTAATCACAATTAATTTTTTGAGGTAATCGCGTGAGTTAACTGCGATTAATCGACAACCGTAATTTAAATTCATTGCTTCTTATTAACTTCTGAGGATAGGACAAGAACACTTTTTCGCCCTCTTCCTTGTAACAACCTTTTATGTACTTGAAAACTGTTATCATGTCCCCCCCCATAGTCTTCACTTCTCCAGATTAAACAAACCCATTTTTTGCAATCTTTCCTCAGAGGTCATACATGCAATAGTATAACCAATAAATATGTTGAACAGGAGACATGACATATGGTCATTAAAACACCAGGACCCTTACCGTTTACATATGCTATCTAAACTCTTGAAAGTGAGAAATGCTTGGTGTAAAAATGATATTTTGCAATTTTATAACATTTGCCACCTCAAGATTTCAAAATGCATTACAAATATTACTGAACATAACTTTTGACTACCTGCAATAAAATACACCCCTTTAGCTATTTATTCTCATTTTCCAAATGGGGATACTGACGCACAGAGGGTGAAATTCATTCCTACGTAAAGGGTATGCACAAAACGTGTGCACCATGTATGTTCCATCTAATCTTTCAATGTATGTCTGAAATGAGACTTATGTCATATAGGTTTGGGTGTATGTCCTCTCTGCAAGGATAATATTTCACTCAGAGAAATTATGTTGTCCAAGGTCACGCAGCAAGTCTGTGGCAGAACCAGTTATTCAGCCAAGATCTCAATTCCCAGTCCTTCACTGTACCACGAGATCTGCAGAAACTCTGCCGTGAAACTTGAACTAAGCTACAATAATTTAAAGTGATCCTTTTGAGCCATTAAAGTTAAATTCTCATATCCTTAAATATGGTGTTCTTTTGCAGCTATCAGGTCTTCAAGGAAAATTTTTGACTTAGATGCTCTATCAGCCGAGGAACAATTTTGTGTTTTCCATTCAGGTGTTGTAGTACTGAATCCAGCACCACAGTCTATAACCAAAACCAACTCCATATATTCTCCAGGCCCAGGCTATTCTGGCTAAATTCAAGGCACAAGCTGCATATATTGATAATTAATTTTATTAGGGTCTGTGGCCTTCGCAGCAAAGTGCTAACGAATACGCCAGATTGCATATCTCCCACCATTTTAAGTGGCTAAAACAGGTCTGGTCCTGCCACCAAGCGGGGTTGGGTTGGATGCTGTCCCCAGGGGATGGGAGGCCCAGTGGGGGAGTTGCAGAGCGGGACTGCTTTGCACTTACCCTGCAGCGGGGTGCTCCTACAGCTCCTGTCCTGTGGGGCTGGCTGGGCTTGGCTCCCTCTCCAGGTATTGTGACCTGGCCCTGGCTCATGGGGTTGAGTTCCAGTGCCACTCAGGTTTGGCCAAATTTGAGTGAGTGGCATTGTGACTTGGCACACAAAATTGCAACACCACTCACTCAAATTATCTTCTGCAAATGTAAACAAACTTGTTTGTCTGAGCAATTGGCTGAACAAGAAGTAGGACTGAGTGGACTTGTAGGCTCTGAAGTTTTATATTTTATTTATGAATGCAGGTTTTTTTGTACATAATTCTACATTTGTAAGTACAACTTTCATGATAAAGAGATTGCACTAAAGTACTTGTATTAGGTGAACTGAAAAATACTATTTTTTTTACAGTGCAAATACTTGTAATAAATATAGAGAGAGCACTGTACACTTTGTATTCTGTTTTGTAATTGAAATCAGTGTATTTGAAAATGTAGAAAACATCCAAAAATATTTAAATAAATGGTATTCTATTATTGTTGAACAGTGCGATTAATTTTTTTAATCTCTTGACAGCCCTAATAAAACAAATGTTGTTTTTGTTGGTGGTGGTGGTTTTTTTGTTTTGTTTTTAACTTGCTAACTAGTAAGTCTGTTTCTGTGAAATGTGGTATTTGTATGTTTATTGTATGCTTATGTTTATGCTTTGCCCCCTTATCACTGCACAGGAGGCTGTGGCTGCATGAAAAGCTCCTAGTGGCTGCATGTGGCCACGACCGAGAAGTAGTGTCATTTAGTATGTCATATTTTAAATTAAAGCTTTTTGGTGAAGAGAAGGGTTTGAAATAGGACCAAATGCACATAATTTGTGCGTAAATTTAAAAGGGGAAAGTGCTTTTTGCAAGTAATCTGTGCCCATACTATGTTATGGGAAGTGCTTGAAACTGCCCACTGAATATGTACTGTAGCCATTAATAAAATGCCATAGAAAATTTCTTCAAGAAAAGAGACTGGTAATCTTGTCTTCTCATTTCTGATATAATTTAGACAAGTAATATAGTGTTTTGCTACATACCCTTGTAGGTGAGCAGAAGACACCACAAATTTTGTTGACTAAATGTATCCTCTTTACACATGTGCCCATCTCACATCATTTGAAAGTTTATTACACCTCTACCCCAATATAACGCGGTCCTCGGGGGCCAAAAAATCTCACTGCCTTATAGGTGAGACCACATTATATCGGGTTCGGGCCAGTTCGCCGTGCCGGACTGGACCGGCTTCCCCGGCGGTGATTTAAAGGGCCTGGTGCTCCAGCTCCTGTGGGGAGCCCCGGGCCCTTTAAATCACCGCCGGAGCTCCGGCAGCGAGGTTCGGGCGGGGATTTAAAGGGCCCAGAGCTCTGCGCAGCGACCGGAGCCTCTGGTCCTTTAAATCACCTCCCGAGCCCGGCTGCCGGAGCCCTGGCTGGAATTTAAAGGGCCCGGTGCTCCAGCTGCTGTGGGGAGCCCAAGACCCTTTAAATCACCGCCGGAGCTCTGGCAGTGGGGCTCAGGCAGGGATTTAAAAGGCCTGGAGCTCCCCGCAGCTGGGCTCGGGCAGTGATTTAAAGGGTTCGGGGCTCCACACGAATTCGGATATAACATGGTAAAGCAGTGGGGCTCGGGTGGCGCTTTAAAGGGCCCGGAGCTCCCCACTGCTTTACCGCGTTATATCCAAATTCGTGTTATATCGGGTCGCGTTCTATCGGGGTAGAGGTGTATGTCTACTTTAAGATGAAGTGTGATGTGGTCCAGTCAAGTGGTGCTGTTACCATAGAAATGTGGATAAACAATTATACCAATATGTTAAAATGACCATGTTATTGGTCTGTTAGTTTAATGACTCTATATATTGTTTCATGACATAAAATTGGAAGCCCATTGCTTCTTGTCCTGTCCTCACATGTTAATGAGAATAATTTATTTCCCTCCTCCTTATAGCAACCTTTTATGTACTTGAAAACTGTTATCATGTCCCTTCTAGTCTTCTCTTCTCCAGACTAAACAAACCCAATTTTTTCAATCTTCCCTCATAGGCAATGTTTTCTAGACCTTTAATCATTTTTGTTGCTCTTCTCTGGACTTTCTCCACTTTGTCCACATCTTTTCTGAAATGTGGCGTCCAGAACTGGACACAATACTCCAGTTGAGGCCTAAACAGTGCAGAGTAGAGCGGAAAAATTACTTCTCGCGTCTTGCCTGCAACACTTCTGCTAATACATTCCAGAATGTTGTTCGCTTTTTTGGCAAGTGTCACATGGTTGACTTATATTTAGCTTGTGACCTCCTATGACCTCCAGATCCCTTTCCGCAGTACTCCTTCCTAGGCAGTCATTTCCCATTTTGTACGTATGCAACTGATTGTTCCTTCCTAAGTGGAGTACTTTGTATTTGTTTTTATTAAATTTCATCCTACTTATTTCAGATTATTTCTCCAGTTTGTCCAGATCATTTTGAATTTTAATCCTATCCTCCAAAGCACTTGTAACCCCTCCCAGCTTGGTATCGTCTGCAAACTCTATAAGTGTACTCTCTATGCCTTTTATCTAAATCATTCATGGGTCCTGTTACACGCCTGTGGTGTACCTCATCCAGTGCATCAAAAACCCCAACTACTACTATGTGCGTGAAAGCCAGACAGTCACTACTCACAAATGAACTCTCATAGAAAAATGATAAAAGACAAAAACACCTTATCAGCAATGGGCAAACACTTTTCACAAAGTGATGATTCTATATTTGTCCTCAAAGGAAACCTGCACAAAACCTTTAAAAGGTGAATCTGGGAACTTAAATTCATAACTCTGCTATACATTAAAAACCAGAGACTCAACAGAGACACTGGTTTTATGGCTCATGACAACAATTTGCAACACACCCTATTGCCCGCTAACCCTTAATTGCCCACTTCATTTTAGATGGTCTCCTTCAGCATGTGTGAACCTCGTATGTTTAACAATCTATCCCAACTTGTATTTAGCTTAGACACTCAGGTTATCTTCCCCACAGCTGAAGATCTCCTGTAGCTTGAAAGCTTGTACTTTCCACCAACAGAAGCTGATCCAATAAAAAATATACCTCACCCACCTTGTGTCTTGGTAGATGGAACATTTGAGAGCTGCAAGGTTTAAAGCTGCAAAAGAATACTAAAACTGTCATATAATCTAATAATTATCCACACAAAAAAGCTCCCTACTGCCCTTGAACACTGGTGTTTAATTACATACATATAAACAGATCTTAAGCACAGTTTATTTTTATTTCAATTTTTTAATTCCCATTATCAAAACATCTGGATTGTAGTATGCAAACAAAATAATTTCAGTCCAAAGGCCCCAGAGATACCTGACATTTTTACAATCAACAATAAGTGGGTAAAAAGAAAAAGTTACCTCTAGGAAGCTCTCATGAAGAGGAGAGGCTAAAATGGTCAAGAATGTACTGACTTGAATATTTATCACAGAGTCTCTAAGAGCAACCCAGTTAGATTGTACCAGAATCCTTAGGGAGGGAGTTCTACAGATGGGATTTCTGAGTTGGGAAGGCTTGGACTTCAGCCTTGTCATGTTGGATTCTTGAGGCAAAAAGGAAGATCAGCTCTGCCAATGTCAGAGGCTTTTGTCGAACATAGGGCAATAGGCAATGAGTCAAGTATTTGGCGCATAAATTATTGAAGGCATAAGAACGGCCATACTGGGTCAGACCAAAGGTCCATCAAGCCCAGTATCCTGTCCTCTGACAGTGGCCAATGGCAGGTGCCCCAAAGGGAATGAACAGATAGGTTATTATCAAGTGATCCATGCCCTGTCACCCAATCCCAGCTTCTGGCAAACAGAGGCTAGGGACACCATTCCTGCCCATTCTGGCTAATAGCCATTGATGAACCTATCTTCCATGAATCTATCTAGCTCCCTTATGAACCCCGTTATAGTATTGCCTTCACAACACCCTCTGGCAAGGTGTTCCAGAGGTTGACAGTGCGTTGCGTGAAAAAATACTTCCTTGTGTTTGTTTTAAACCTGCTACCTATTAATTTCATTTGGTGGCCCCTTTTCTTGTATTATGAGAAGGAGTAAATAACACTTCCTTATTTACTATACCACTCATGATTTTATAGACCTCTATCATGTCCCCCCTTAGTTGCCTCTTTTCCAAGCTGAAAAGTCCCAGCCTTATTAATCTCTCCTCATACGGAAGCCAGTCTATACCCCTAATCATTTTTGTTTCCCTTTTCTGAACCTTTTCAAATTCCAATATCTCTTTTTTGAGACATTACCTATTTATATTTATTTTTTAAAAACATAATTCTGTTAAATAAAATCATTATATCATTTAAGGCCCCAATTGTACATATATTTATGCATGCAACTGGTATGTATGTTATCTGTAACAATTCCAACAAGCTTTGAGTTAAAATATAGAACAAAATTATATGAATTGGGTTATATTGGCTCAAATAAAAGGGTTGTATACTGGAGGCTGTAGTGCAGATGTTTGAAACTATACTGAGGCAAAACATGAACATTTGTATTAAAACTAAATGATTTGTTTCTGAATTCTTTGATTGCAATGCAGATAGTGTCATTATTTATTAATTTATCACTGTGCTTTTCAAAAGGTAAGTATTAGCCTAATGTATAATTAAAGTAATAATAACTAATACAAGTCTTCAGCATATTTTTAAAACAACAATGAAAATCTTCTAAAGTACTCTGTAGTCAAGACTTTTACTATAAAGATGTCAAGTGGGTGAAGGTCTGATATCTAGAAAATGCAAAAGAAGAGATCATTAACAAATAATGAATATAGCTTTAAGATGTGAAGATAAATCTGGATCACTTCCTGTAGCTAAAAGTAATAATCCAAAGATCCTTCAACATGAAGAATACACTTTAAAACTTAATCTTGAATTTTATAGACAATTAGATGGGCAAATAATGGAGAGATACAGGAATAATGAAGGCAGTATAAAAATGTAGCATCTTAACTGCTAGAAAGCATCAACAAGAAAACAGTCAGTCTGAAATAAAAACTGTTTTTAAAAAATTCTGCATATTTTAACATTAATTCCAATAAACACAATTGATTGAAATAAAAGGATGACTCTAGTAGGAAAATAGTGCAAGTTAATCTCTTAAAAACTGAGAAAAATGATTGTGCTTTCTTATTAATTAGGTTTCCTAATGTATTTTTTTGGCAGCTTAGATAATGGGTTTTCTACCTGTGTTCTAGCAGGTAGTGACAGCCCACATCCAGAGCTTACATTCTTAGTGACCTGCTGGCTGCTATGCTCCAGTTTAATAGACTATCATTAACTGTAGTGACATATAGGAATGAACAAACTGTGGGACAGTGTGCAGCAATATAGGTGTATTTAAAGAACTCTGTTTGATAGGTACTTGACAGGTAAGAAATCATCCTTCTGCTTACTCCTTTCACTCAGAGCCTGGGTGGCTTTTCCTCACCTATGTAGCATTCTTTTATCATGTCATGTGCTTTTATGCAGTCAATGGGAAATTGTCCTCTTGGATATCTCTGGAACTCAAACAGAATAAGTTAATTCATTACATTTCCAAGATTCTAGGATGTGTTTCAAGTAAAGTATTAGGGGCCTCTTGTAATCAAGGTGATAGATTTTTCTCTGTAATGTTTTGGGAATCTGGACAATGGGTCGCCCATAGGCAACCCGCCAACCTTAAGCATATTCTCACCAGCAACCACGCACCGCACCATAACAACTCTAACTCAGGAACCAACCCATGCAACAAACCTCGATGCCAACTCTACCCACATATCTACACCAGCAACACCATCACAGGACCTAACCAGATCAGCTACAACATCACCGGCTCATTCACCTGCACGTCCACCAATGTTATATATGCCATCATGTGCCAGCAATTATTTCCCCATATTCTCCATTATTTGCCCATCTGCTATGTACATTGGCCAAACTGGACAGTCACTACGCAAGATAAATGGACACAAGTCAGATATCAGGAATGGCAATATACAAAAACCTGTAGGAGAACACTTCAACCTCCCTGGCCACACAATAACAGATGTAAAGGTAGCCATCTTACAGCAAAAAAACGTCAGGACCAGACTCCAAAGAGAAACTGCTGAGTTTCAGTTCATTTGCAAATTTGACACCATCAGATCAGGATTAAACAAAGACTGTGAATGGCTATCCAACTACAGAAGCAGGTTCTCCTCCCTTGGTGTTCACACCTCAACTGCTAGCAGAGCACCTCACCCTCCCTGATTGAACTAACCTCGTTATCTCCATACTGATTTATACCTGCCTCTGGAAATTTCCATTACTTGTGTCTGATGAAGTGGGCATTCACCCACGAAAGCTTATGCTCCAATACTTCTGTTAGTCTTAAAGGTGCCACAGGACCCTCTGTTGCTTTTTACAGATTCAGACTAACACGGCTACCCCTCTGATACTGGACAATGGGTAGGAACTCATACCTCCAGACTTATACTGAAAAGAAGAATCATTCTGGAATAAATGAGGAACATGACCAAGTGGTTAATTTGGGTATGTGTACACACCAATTAAACACCCACAACTGGCCTGGGGCTGCAGGGCTGTAAAATTGCTGTGTAGACATGTGGGTTTGTGCTGAAGCCTGACTTCTGGGACCCCAAGCAATGTTTAGCCCCGTAGCTCAAGCCCTGAAAGCCTGAATCAGCTGACACGGGGCCAGCTGAGGCTGTGCCGCAGGTCTTTTATCCCAGTGTAGACATACCCTTTGAGATCAGCATGTAGTCCAGAGATTCCAGTTTAGGATTCATAAAAGTCAGATTAAAGTACCATGAAGAAGATCCTGTTCTGATTGTACAACAGTGCTCTGAATTGAGATTGCTATTACTATTTTCTCAGTGGCAGTTTTGCAAACAGGGGTTTTGGTCCTGTTGATCCACCAGAGCTGTGGTTGAGGTACGCTTACTGTAACTCAATGGTGGGTGTGTATGGGTGTGCAGTGCAAAGTTGGCATCAAGCCATCTTTGTACTGGGATAGTTTGACTCAGTGGACCAGGCTCCAGCATAAATTAGAAGAGTCTGATGGCAGCTCTACTTTACATCAGAACAAAATTATTCAAATTATTTAAAATCTATTCTTTAGTATATCCTTCAATAACTAAGAATGTTTATAGGTGTGCAAAAGAATTTTGTTTCAGGACAGCTGGATCTGTTGTGTGTTAGTAAATAGCCAGCCATCTTATGACTGGGCAAAGTAAGCACTCTTAAAACGACGTCCTATGAAATTAAAGAAAATATTTAAATCAGTTACTTAGAAGAAGCCATTTAAACAGCTGTCTTGAGACAGGCCAATTGACCAATATTAAGAATCTTAAATGCAATTAACTCCCCGCCCCCATCTCCTCTCTAGGAATACATGGTCTTAACTACTTGGTGATTAATAGGAGAAACTGATATTTTAAGTTGCAACACCATTCCCTTATCCCAATAAAATCATTATGAGAGTTTAAATGTAATCTCTTCCTCTCACCAATCCATGTTGAAGTTTTGGGGAGGTTTATTTTGGGTTTGTTTATTCTTGACTCTTCTCTGTTTTTCTTAGCTGTCTGCAGTAGCTTGCTTGTAGAGATGGACGCAGAGTTGCCAGGTAGTGCACACCTCCATACTACTACTTCATGGCAGCTATAACTAGCTTGCGCTCCCCTACATGTGATCTGCTGGGGTCACAGATCCCTTCAAGGGGTTCAACAGACAGCAGTCTCATGCAGCCTGATTGGCTCTCCGCCCTATATAAACCCAAGGGGTGTTCCAGGAAGTGCCTAGGCAACAGTGTGGAATATTAGCTAACTGCCATGACCCACCCTGATTTCTCTGTTCCTGAATTCCTGGTATTGACGTTGCCTCTGATTTGGACCTTGAATTCTTGCTCGAACCCTGGAACACCCACCCGGACCACCCTGATACCTGGTATTGAAACTTGGCCTGATCCCCAACCTCTTTCCGGCTTTGCTCTTCGGTCTGACCCTGGGTCCAACTGCTGACCCTGATGGTGACTCTGAACCCTAGCAGTTGTTCCTGCCTACTAAACTCCTGCCACCTGCCTTCTTCCACTATCCTGATAAAGACTCACTTGGTTTATAGCTATGATAGAGCATTACTTCTTGTTTGGAATTTTCTAAATAAAATATCTTTACATTCTTTTTAGGACTCTTTCTCAAAAATAAATATCTTACAAAATCGGTTTTCTTGAAATATAATATCTATACCAAACTTGTATCTTATACAAGAGGTATGTGCCCTGTTCTTTGATAAGATGCACTGATGGGTTCAGGGCCGCCCAGAGGATTCAGGAGGCCCGGGGCAAAGCAATTTCGGGGGCTCCTTCCATAAAAAAAAGTTGCAATACTATAGAATACTATATTCTCGTGGGGGCCCCTGTGGGGCCTGGGGCAAATTGCCCCACTTGCCCCCCCCCCCCCTGGGCAGCCGTGGATGGGTTTGGTTGCTTTTTGACCAAAAGGTTTCTAGATTTATGACATACAAGTTGCAATATTTACAATTTAGAATTACAGACTTTATCAGATATTCTATACAAAACTTGAATCACAATAACTAACACTTACATACATCTGTCAAAACATAGTACAGAAGAAAATAGTATAGAATGTTAAAGCAAAATAGAAGTTGTAAAGCTACATTCCAGAGTTGGTGTAAACACACTTGGAGGTAATAAACATTTTATGGCTATTAAACCCATGTTTGTTTTCCCTGATATTTGCTTTTTCCTGGAGAGATAAGGTAGAAGCCTCCTAAAACTGGTTTGGTTAGCTTGACTATTTCATATAATTAATGAAACAAAAATAAATGCATATGTGAGGTACTTTTCTCTTAGCACCATAAGTGTGAATGTAATGATAAATATATTGTAAGCTTCAGTAAAGGCATAGGCAAGCTTAGTGACCTAATATTTTTAAACTTAATTTTATTAGTATTTTTCCATCAATATTGAGGTGTCTCACCTGCAGCAGGCTGTTGATAATGGGTTCCCCAAGTTTTTGTCCTGGGATTGGTCTTTAGAAGTAAACAGTGAGGTGAAAAGAAGAGCATATGACACAATTATTTAAGTTCATCAAAGCTAGAAAAGGCAGCAAGGAACTTAAGAAGGACCTTTATTTTGGCAATATAATTCAGATGAAAATTAGTGTAAACAAAGTAATGTATGTTGGAAGTCTTGATTTGAATTACTCATACATGCTGATGGATTCCAATTTAACAGTAATCACTCAAGAAAAAGACGTAGGCATCACTGTGCACACACAGTTCAGTGAAAATTTCTCTGCAGCTGTGATTGTAAAAGGAGTCCTGATGTTAGGGTGTAAGAAAAGGATTGAGAACAATACTAAAAACTTCATAGAAATTGATGGTATATCTTCACCTTGAATAGTGTAGTCAGTTCTGATTACCCTATCTTAAAAGTGATAATACAGAAATGAAAAAGGTCTGGAAGGGTAACAAATATGAAAGACATGGAAAGACTTTCATATGAGGAGAGACTCTAAATATTATGATTATGAAGTTTATAGAGGAGGTGAATACAATGTGAAATGACAAAAGGGTATATAAAATGATATAGGGAAGATCAATAAAGCATTAAATTAGTCGTTTCCCCCCTTTATACGACTGTTCTAATTCTATTCTGATCCTTTATTTATTGGCTGACTGATTAGTTGATAGTGTCATCCTGCTTTTTTTGATTAACAGCAGCAGAATGAATTTTCTGGGAAGCTGCACTTTCTTTACCTGTAGTTGCTATGTGGGACAAGTATTGTAAAGCTACATTATTAACATAAAAAGAGTATTGATATTCAATCTCTCAGGTGATTTTTTTCTCCTTTTGTATTATTTATAGATGAGTGACTGTACAGGAATCCAGGTATTAAGATAGCAAAGCTATACAAGTATTTAGTGAATTTAAACCCCCCCACCACAAAACTTGTATCAAAGTAGCTATGTAATAGTGAAAAAAAACTGATGAGTAATTTCTCTTGTGACTGCAGATACGGAGAATGGACAGAGATTCAATGATCTAGCTTTGGACTACATGTAATATTTACAGTAAATAAAAACAAATGAACCTCCTATGCTCTGGAAGAGAGGTTGTGTGGTGTCCCTTTACCCACCTTTCTAAAGCACTCTCAGATCTATGGATGAAAAGTGTTCTATAAGTGTTTGTGCTATGAATATTAATTATTATTCACTGTTTATTTACTGCTCATTCCTTGCTGATAAACTTATCTCTGAAGTCAGACACAGACAGCTTTTTGCCACCCAATTATTTATTTTTATGACTACTCCACAGACTTCAGGATTCACATAGCGGTGAGGAATCTTTCCATTTTCTTAGGCAATTTGATTTCTTTTTAAAGTAAATACATAATCAGCTCTGAATAAACAATGAAGACCTGTCAACATCATGATTCTTTGCAATATATAGCCTGTGTGCTTCCTTTCTAGCAAACAAAATTAATTTATTTAAAAAGCTTATGTGCTTTGTTTTTGTATAATGCTATATATATATGGTTCTAAGGGTTAGGGTTAGTTTAAAATGTGAAGCTTACGTCATACTTTAAAAGTTCAAACAAAATTTTACTTGATTTACCTCAATTTTGTAAATGATTTGAAGTCCCACTGTCTGTATAATGCAACTGTAAATTTATTGTTAATGCACACTTACTAATTGCTTGACCAAAGTGAATTTTAAATTACCTGCCAAAGGCACAGTATTACATTGGACAAGCAGTTAATTGTGATTTATAGATCTGCAGGAGGCTAAAAGTTATTGCCATTGTTTCCTTAGGTTTCTGCTACCCAATAAAAGAAATAAATTTGTTTGCAGAAAAGAACAGTAAAATGTTATGACTTGCACTTCTACGTAAAGTAGAGGCATAGTTGCTACAGCTAAGAACTAGGTGCTTTGGCCCTATTCCTGCAAACATTTATGCATATCCTTTACGCATGTCAGCAGTCCCACTGAAGTACATGGGACTTCTGACGTACATAAAGTTAAGCATGTGCGCGAATGTTTACAGGGCTCATTGCTTGTGAAGTAAGGTGATCATTCTCGAATTAACATTTGCTGTTATCCTAATTTCCTCAGCAATTTGTGGGTATGAAATGAATGGAGAGATTTTATCCAAAAATATGTGGGAATGTGTCCTACTATATTGCATATGTCTAATTTCTATTTACGTTAATGGAAATTATGTGTATTTTGAGGGGAAATAACCACGGCCTATTGCTATTCAGTATTGCTGAGTTTCAGGTTGTTTTTTTTTTTTTTTTTTTTTTTGTGTGTGCACGTTTTGTGATATTGTGTTTTTCTTACACCCCCTAGTGTCATGTGATTATGTGAGACTCAATTTTCATTTATAAAATAATTAGGTTGCTAGTGTTCATCGTTGTATAGAAAAACTTGTAAATATGAGCCCCAAAGACTCAAAAACCAGAAGGCTAATTAAAAAATACAAACTTTGCTATTTTTAAAAATGTCATGATTTTGGGGGGGGACCTGACTCATTATTTTTGAATGGTTGGTGCTGGAAGTACTGCTATGGTACTTTTTGGAGGTTCTAAAGAAAGCTGGTCCACTCATTTGTATAAGTACCATTATCATATTGAAGCCCAAGATTTTTATTTTTGTTTTGAAAAATCAAAAAGAATAAGAAAAAGTAAAACAGCAGAAATAAAGGAAGTATAATTATCTGCATCTCAGTATATATACAGCAATACTGCTAATAACGGAGAGATGCAGCACAGAATGAGCAGCCATAAAGAGGGAAAGAAGAGGGGGCTTTGTGTTTAGATTCTGCCTGTGCCATGGGTTGGCCCTGCCCCTCACATAAGTTAGAGCTGTCCTTAGAGCTACTCTTAACTTTCTGTAGCCCAGAATGCTCCATAACATTCAGTGCATGCTCTCTACAACAGGGTGTTCGGGTCCTTTGTGGCCTATATACACTATGGTATGTACAGGTTGGAGTGGCACTGGACATTGAAAAGAAAAGCTGCACCAACACAGATCTGTAAAAGACCTAAGTGTTTTGTTTAACATTGATGCTGTTTACTTAAAAACAAACAAACAAAAAAACCAAAGACCCAAAGTCGGTGTGATACTTAAAAAACACCATCAATTTGACACTTAATTTTTATCAAATGGATTTAAAAGTAGTTTCAAGGTTCTGCTCCTGACCTCCAGCCAATTTATGGTTTTACAGTCACATTTTCCCATGTTGATAAAAAAAAAAAAGTGAGACTCACAGAAACAGGGAGAAATGACTGTTGACTGACTGTACACTGAAACTGCTAGTCCACAACATTTTGTTAAACACACAAAGTAAACAAATTGAAAATAATGGAGGAAATTCTTATCTAAGCTCTCCATCACAATAATTTTAGGTGTTATCTTTTAACAATAGTGGGTATAAGAAATAATGTGATTTTTTTTTAATGTTGACTGTCCACCTTTAATTTTAAGTGTCAGCCCTCTATTTTTCATCAGTGATGAGACAGTATTCCACATGGTGCATTGCTACAGCGAATGTTGTTGGTTGTTTTTTTGTTTTTAGGAGGGTTTTTTTAAGTCTCTTGTTAATCAGTTATGGGTTTGAATGGTATCCACTGCTGAATAATATCTCAGTACATTCTGTACATACCTAGAATCTCTTTCTTGGGTGAACTTCACCTTTACTCTTAAGCAGAATCGGAGTACCATTATTCATTTATATAACATGGATTTGTGGAAATGTTGTTTGAAAGAGGTCATCCTTCAGTTTACAGGAATATACGGCTGGACGCTGGGTTAATAGAGTTCTGTTCCCTGCTATCACAGGCAGCCCCCTAATATAATCCCATTCATAGAGCTGGATACATCTATCTTAAAACTAGTGAGGTTGTATGCCCCCACTACTGCTAGTGGAATGCTGTTCCAGAACCTCACTCTTCTGATGGTTAGAAACTTTCTTCTAACTTCCAGCCTCTATTTATTCATGGCCAGTTTATACACATTTGTTCTTGATTCAGTATTGTTCTTTTATCTTAAATAGCTCTTCTTCCTTCCTGGTGTTTCCCCTGTGTATTTACAGAGAGCAACCATATCCCCTTTCAGTCTTTGTTTTCCTTGGCTAAACAAGCCAAGCTTTTTTAGCCTGTTCGCATAAGATAGGCTCTCTATTCGTCTGATCATCCTAGTAGCCCTTCTCTATACCTGTTAGAGTTTGAATTCATCTTTCTTGAACATGTTTAATTTCAGTTTTCACCAAAAAGATTAACAATGATTGGATAACTAACATAGTAAAAATCACTGGGGGGTGGGTGGGGTGTCTTAGGTTAAAATAGGGAACGAACAAGTTAAGAATTACCTAGACAAGTTAGATGTCTTCCAGTCAACAGGCTCCGGTGAAATATTTGTAGAAATGCTTGCATAGGTAGTACATTCACAGCTGAAGTAAGTAAACTGCTAAATATGGTACAAAAACCTGGCATGGTACACCAATGTTGTACAGTTTCTTGAAGTACAATATTTGGTATTAGGGAACAGCTGTAAATTTAGTTGCGAGCCAAACAAGTATTTACTATCTGAAGGACTGCCAATAATTCATGAACATATTGAAAAATGACTGGTGATTTTGGGTGGCTCAGTTTTTGAGTGCCCATCTTGCTCCACTTTTTAAAGGAATTTGATTTTCAGAGTGTGGGTGCTCAACAGTTCCCAGAAATCAGGTCACTTCAACTATCTTGAATTAGGCACCTAAAATTTTGAGGGACCCCAAATCATTAGTCATGTTAGAAAATTTGGGCCAGTGTGATTACTATATCCATGGACTTCTGAACTTCATGTTTATAGTATAGACATATTCACAAAAGATTTTTTTTACACTATTTTCAAAAATTAAAGAATCACTAATAATATAGCTTAATGAATATGCCACAATATATATAATACCATGTAGATAGTTTTCAAATACTAATTTTATTAATCAGCATTGCCTTTTCCACTAGCAAGTGTATGGACTTGATGCTCTAATAGATATTTATGCCTCTAATTTCTGTGATTCAAATACACATCCATGCAACTGGATTTGTTGTGTTTTATGTGGAGAGTTGTATGTGTTATAAATTGATACCGTATTACCCATGAAGTATTGGTGCATTGTAGGGAGAAACTGAGTCAGCTTCATAAAAAAAGTGACAAGAATTAAGGAATTTGGAAATAGAGATTTTTGGTCTAAATAGTATTCGACAGGAATACACACACAAAGGCTAATATGAAGGGAAAATATTACAGATTAAATTAGAGCTAACATGAAGCATTACAGATTATGGACCCTCATTTAGTCTATTAGAAATAATTGCCTTCATAGATAACTTTTTTCCATTTCACTGAGCAAATTTGATTTATAGCAGGAAAAAGTGAAGACAAAGTTAGGAACAAATCCTCTTAAAGGCAGACAAGCATAATATAAACAAGAATCAAAGGCTGGGCACTGAAGATTACCGGTAGTATAGTTTAAAATGGTAAAGATCAGCAGCATCTGGATTGTTTTATATCCGCGTTTAGCTTGAGCCTTTTGCTATTCATCCTGTTTCCCTGTCAGGCATTTGAGTCCTTAAGGAAAGAGTGTTCATTTTTTTACGGAGAAGTAAAGATTGAGTATCTTCTGCATATTGAATGTATTGGAGTCCACAGTACGTCTCAGTCTATTTCAGTGGCTGGAGTGTTGAATTGGATGGAGAGGACAGGACTGAGCCTAATGGTCTCTTTAGGTTAGGACCTGGTAGAAGAAGACCAGGTGCTGATTGCCACCTTTTGGGGACCTATCCAGGAGGAATGAGTGGAACCAGTTCAGTGTGATTCCACATAGCAGGTTGGCAATACTTCATTGTCAAGGGTGTTGAAGGCGATCAGTAATCTAGCAGTGTTAGTGTGGATAATTGATTTCTGTCCATTGTTCTGAAGTATGAGTGCCATTTCTGTGCTGAAATCTGGATAGGATAGGATCTGAAAAATACAGAAAGCAATTAGGTGTTGCTGAAGTTGGCCTGTTATTAACTTATTAACCACCATGATCTTAACAAGTGTTTTTAGTATGTTTCAGGAGAAGTTACAAAGAGTTATCTAGCAAATGTTGCAGGCTCCCCTCCCAATTGTCATGTTGACCACTACAATACAATCAATGTTTTCCTAAGCATAGGCATGATATTTGTTTGGGAATGAAAAGGCAGACAGCTTGTGTGATTGCTAATGGGAGGGGAAGTGACTAAATCTCTCTCTCAAGATGCAGTCCATACTAAGAAAAAGTTCGGGAATTTTTGAATAAAATAAATATAGACTAGGAAGGACTATCTTCTGTTGTGTTCACATACTAATAAAGAATAACTTGCTCCTGAAATCCAAGGGCTCAAATCTCAGGCGAGCCAGAGCAGTGCTTTCCCTAATTGAGTTTGGGGGTGGAGAGAGGAAGCAGTTTCATGACACTGTTCTGTCCCCGATCCTACTGGGGTGGATCCTGGAGCTGACCAGGGGACTTTTTGGCCCTAGGCATAAGCTACAGTATCCTCAGTGTGAAGAGAAGGTAAACAGCATAGAGCTTGCTTCACCCGTTTATGCTACTCATGGATTTTCCCCACTATGAAGGAATCCTTAACTGCCTGTTTTGAGCAGCTTTGGGAGGAACACAAAGGGATCTTGACCTGGGACAGGATATGTCCCCAAATCTTTCCTGGCCCCTCTGAAGCCTGACAGTATCTTCTGTGCAAACTCATAAGGCCCAATCCATCTGAAATAAACTCTTATCTTCCTGCTGGCCTAAGGGAGATAAACAATCTTCTCAAGATCTGTAGCTGCAGAAGATTCCCTATTTTGAAAGGTGAAGTGGGTATTCTGTATCTGTACTATTTGGGACAGAGTTTGTATTTGGTTTATCTGGATTGTTTTATAGTGTCATCATGGTTTGGGGGAACTCCTTGAGCATACTCGTGTAGTCCTTCAGAATTGCTGCCTGTGAGAGGATGTGTTTATCAGCTGGGAAAACATTTTAAGGAGGGAGTTGTCCAGATGTATAGGGCTGTCCCTGACTGATATGAATCTATTTATTTTAGCCATGATAGGTGGAAAAATTGAGGGGGAAGTGTTGGTTAAAGTTTCCCTGATTTTTAAGAGGAAAATACTAATCCCAGGGAGGAAGATAGCAGGGTACCTCTCTCTTCTCTGGAGTGAGTTACAAAAACAGAATATATGGATTATTGGTCATCCTGAAGGCATTTTTCTCCTTCCTCACCCACACAGGTTCTCATGAAAGTTACCCTCCATGATTCCCTCCTCCCTGTTCCCTTCCACCATCTCCTCAATTAATCTTCAATTTGCTCCGGAGGAGTCATTTTTGTATTGTCTTTCATGGCAGACTAACCTTTCCCTTGTATAGATACTTCTGAAGCGTATGTTACTTGGAATTCTGGAAATATTTTGCTGGATGGGTCCCACAGGAACAGAAATTCTGTTTACGTTATTCACCTCAATAATTAATCTTTAGCCATTTTATACTTACAAGTAAACTGCAACTATCACTTTTCAAATGCCCAAGTAAATAAAGTGCTCAGGTTGGTGTAACATATTTGCTATTGATCTTCACATTCTTAAAACTGCGCACTTTGCTTTCTCATTTTAGAATTAGTTCAAAGCTTTATTTCCATTTCTTTTAAGTACCATACCTAACAGCTAAAAAGAGGGAACACATTTTGAGATTAAAACAATAAGAAAGGAATTGAAAATGAAAGTAATTGCCATTCTCTTTTCGGAAAAAATCTTAAAACTACCCTCAAGCATTGTGACTCCTAAAGTTAGTAGCAATGTAGTGCTAAAAGGAGCATAAATGAGAGCTGATTTGTGTATAATTTCTATATTTAAATTTCTCAACGGTGGTTATGCTTAAAAGGAAAGAACTTTTTAACACATACATAAGAAAATAAATTACACTTACCAGGAACTTTTCAAGTATCAAAGGGATAGCCGTGTTAGTCTGGATCTGTCAGGAACTTTTCATAAGCTTTGTGAAACAAAAAGGAAGGAAAGAACAACGAATATGTTAGAATTACCCAAGGGATATTTTGAATCTGATTCAAACAAGAAATCTGTATATTAATTTCTCTTCTAAGTACTGCTTTCCATGCACAGGTTCCATTAAGTACTAGTAATGAATAATCAAAATGAAATTCTAGTTTCACAAGGTTTGAGTAACTTTTGAAAGGCAAGACATTTTTAAAGTAAATGCAGCATAATGTACTTGTATTAAAATATATACCTATATGAAGAAATGCCACCTCTTGATTGAAATGTAGCAGTAGTTTAACTGTGTAGAGGAACACAGACAAATAGTTCAAGACAGCAAATGAAGAATACCAATGGAAAATTCACTGAATATTTAAGGAAGCCGAATACCTTTACCCTGACTTTAATTTGTTGGTGCAACAAGGCTGATACCCCTGGTCTTATGAAAAGTAACGTGAGGTTTCCTGACCTAATACAGCCAGAACTGACACCAATTATAGTGTGAGATCTGACAGGAGATCTGAGGTTTTTATAGTTGCATTTTTGTCTTTATTGTGCTTTTAAAATTGCCCCCATCTGTTCCTTCTCCCCTATATATTTTTCTCGTGAAAATTGTCAAAAGGATTTGCAAATGCTGATTAACTGTAAGAAAGCAAGGACGTTCAGAGTTAAGGCTTTCATGTTATCTTCATTTTGCCCAATTGTTCTGTAATAGTACAGGAAATATAAAGTTTAAATTAATTCAAGAATTAGTGCCAAATATAGTGGTACGATACAAATGAGTGAATGAAGAGAGTAAAATGATTTGACCCAGGCCTCCATGTTCTTTTGCTTGGATAACTCTTATGTATATATAAATAACAGTCTGGTTAGTGAGACAATCCGCATAATTCAGTGCCCTCATATAATATCACTAAGAGGCTTCGTATTCCCAAACCACCTCATATTGAACCACCATACAATATTATACTGGCTCTTGAGAAGCTTAAGAGACTAGCTTTATATATTCCAGGTTTGATGGGCACCAACAAATTTTCTTTTTGAAAAAAGAAACATTCTGGACTTCAGTATTGACTTACAATATCTATCTGTAAAAATATTGAAAATCTCCAGTCTGAAGGCAAGAAAAGTCGCATCCAGAGGAAAATGTGTCTTTTTAAAAGCTGAGACTTTGTGATGTGCCTAGTTTACAGGATACCAAATGATTGGCAAAGGACAATCCCAGTATCATTCTGTAAATTACCTGGGGATAATTTACATCTGCAGCACTGTTTTCATCAGTCATATATAGTAACTTGCATGCATCCTACTTGGTAGCATTTAGTGAAGGTTGTGTATTACAAGCTGTATGCAGAAGTGCTTAAAACTGCTGGAAATGCGGGAGTTTCTGATTTTCCTTTAATTATAGAGCCATTTTAAAGTTTGAACACACATGTAGATCTGGAATTTTCTGAATAAAGAAAAAATAAATCTGACATTTTTTATTTTCTTTTTGAGAAACTCGAATACGTATTCTAGTACAGAGAGCAATGCAAGGATCTAGTTACCTATTTTATAATCTAGTAATTAAGATGTGTACTTGTAAATATTTATTAAAATTTTGTTTGAGAAAGCCATACAAATTCCATTAGTGGATAAATGGGAGATGTAGATTTGAGCTATTGCATACCCATTATTAGAACTTAGATCATTATGACAGTTAAGAAAAATGTGTTGTGTCTAATCAGAATACACAGAAAATCTTTGCTTATCTTTGTGCGGAATTGGTTCATTTTGTTTTAAACTTGCAACAGTGTGGGAATATTTCCATATTGTCTGTAGTTACTCTAACAGTTCTGGTTGTATCATGTATACAGACTTTGTTTCAGACCATGTAATTGTTTCAATGTTTGAATCCAACTTTGCTCCATCTATACCAAGTTTGAAAATTCCATCTTACCATCATTGTGCAGCCAAAAGTCAAGAATTAAATATTTGGCAAAGCCTTAACTAACTGGGGAATTTGAAAGTGAAGACTAAGTTTTAATTCATATACTTGTTTTTCAAGGAAACTGGTGATCAATATGTCCAGTGAGGCAAAAGTTTTCAGACAACCCAATAGTAAAGGGTTGAACTAGAGCTGCAACTTAGAACAAAACACTGAAATAGAGTTGCAACTGAAGTTGCAACATACGGATGAAATAGAGCAGTGGTTCTCAACCAGGGGTAAGTCTAACCCTGGAGATAAGCAGAGGTCTTCCAGGTGGTTCATCAACTCATCTGGATATTTGCCTAGTTTTACAACAGGCTACATAAAAAGCACTAGCAAAGTCAGTACAAACTAAAATTTCATACAATGACTTGCTTATACTGCTCTGTATGCTATGCACTGAAATGTTAGTACAATATTTATATTCCAATTGATTTATTTTATAATTATATAATATAAATGAGAAAGTAAGCAATTTTTCAGTAATAGTGTGCTGTGACACTTCTGTATTATTATGTCTGATTTTGTAAGCAAGTAGTTTTTAAGTGAGGTGAAACTTGTGGATACGCAAGACAAATCAGACTCCTGAAAGGGGTATAGTAGTCTGGAAAGGTTGAGAGCCATTGAAATAGAGTATATCTGTGTAAACAAAGTGTGTATCCTAATGTCACGGGCTTCTACCAGTAATAGAGGAAGATCAATTCAGTCTCTAAAATTCTGTTCCTTCTGATTAAACTACAAAAACAGTTGATATCAAATAAAACTGAAAGGTCAATAAGCACCAGGATACCATAGGTACCAAAAATAGGCACCTGCTAGTTTAATAGAATTCTTTGCTAAATTGTGTTTAAATTTCAGACCACGAAGGATTGGTGATTTATAGTACATTAACTTATTCCATGAAAATTTTTAATTGAAATCCTTGGAGATTTTTTAGTATCATGACGAAGTAGGCTATAAGCAGAGTAAAGGGAGATTTTTTCCTTGAGTCATGGATGTCAAATATAATTTCAAGCAGTTGTCTAATATTTGCTACAGTAAGTTCTATAGTTAATGCAAATAATAAAGGAATAATTCATATTCTCCCATGTTAATACTGAAAAGGAGAGAAAGCAGACCATTTGTTGACACCTAGGTCCTAATTGAAACCAAGTATATTTGATACATTTTGTAAAAATGGAACCAAATTTGAACCATATCTGGGATTTCATAAAAACATTCCTATTTGATATAATATAATACTTCTTCAGCATCCAGATCTTTTTGATTTAGAATGTTTTTCTAATATCGATACTTAATTTCTGTTACTGACAAAGCCTATGTAGCAAGAATCGAACAACCATGCTGGCAAGACCTTCGAGGAGGTGGGATACGGTTTTGGATTTGGAATTACATTTTCCATGTCAGGGTGATAATAAAATATGTAAAACACCAAACTGGTGGTAATGGTAATTTTTGACTGTTCTTGTTTTTTTCTTCCATGATTAAAATAAAGCGTAAAGGACTTGGGGAAAACATTTATTTAAGATCAAGTATTTAAACACTTCATTGAAAAGTTAACAAAGTTATTAATAAGTATTGGATCAAATTCATGCAGCATACCATTTCCCCATAGGCATCATCTATTTAATCTGATCTGGTTTACTGTTTCTAATATGTAAATCTTGTATTTCTAAAGCACCAAACCAGTGGCATCTCAACACTCTTCCCTCTTTTGTCAGTGTCCCTCCTCCAGCTCCGGCATAGTTACTAGCACCTTTGAATTTTTTCTAGTCCTTTGACTATTAAGAGAACTTTTCCAGTTTTCTTTAGCCCAAGGCAAGTCATATTGTGATGTAAAAATATAGAAATGCATAGAGAGCTTCATAAAATTGTTTAAGGGATTGATCAATTTTTCATTATATCTTTCTTAGGGGGCACATCTAATGTGTAATAAGAGAATTTTCTTAAACATGCCCTGTACCATTAAACTGGAAGGCAAGAGGTTTAAAGAAGTTCTCTTTGAATGCATTTATTGGAATTACTGTCTAATAATTTCTTCAGTTTTGTGAGAAATGAGAAGGCTCTAATTTTTTAATTTTAGTTTGTATGTTAATTAAAGTATTTGGAGAGTTGATGGGTACACGTACAGTTCCTGAGACTTTTTATTATCATGCTCAAGTGTTTGCTTTTTGCTTCCAAGCTGGCTTCATTTTTAAGGGTGATACTTGAGGGAATTAAGTCAGTAGGAGTACTCTTAAATATATCTTGCACAGCACAGTGATTTATGTACAGTGGTTCCTGAATATCCCTTTTGAATCTCAAGTAAATTTGAATCTCCCTTTTGAGTTGGGATTAACATAGTTCACCTTCCAGCAGTGAAGAAGTAGGATCAAGAAAGTAGTGATAGCATTTTAAATCTATGTTGTGAACAGACAGTAGTGAAGATAAATGCTTAGAGAAGGTCCCTATCAAATATTACAAGACAGCGTTCCTTCAGTACTTACATCAGAGTAGAAATATAGCCAATTGATTTACAGGGAGCAAGTAATTTATAGCAAAAGGGTCATTATTGGAATGGAGAGAATCCTACATTTTGTATGCTAGGCCCATTTCATATAACAAACTGCTAGACATCTTCACTAAATAATCAGACAATTTTGGAAGGCATCTTGTGCTTTTCAGGTTGGGGTGAGGAAAATGAATGTAACTATTGCATGGGGAGGGAGGGATAGCTCAGTGGTTTGAGCATTGGCCTGCTAAACCCAGGGTTGTGAGTTCAATCCTTGAGGGGGCCCCTTAGGGATCTGGGGCAAAAATCAGTACTTGGCCCTGCTAGTGAAGGGAAGGGGCGGGACTCAATGGTCCCTTCCAGTTCTATGAGATAGGTGTATCTCCATATATTATTATATAGTGATATTTTTTTCTCCTGTCCTCCACGTTTTCCCCCATCTGGACCTGCTCACCTCTTACTTCTGCTGGTTTCGGCCACTGTGTCATCACTGGGGGCACGTCTTCATTACCCGCCGGATCGGCGGGTAGCGATCGATCTATCGGGGAACGATTTATCGCGTCTAGTGTAGACGCGATAAAATCGATCCCGGATCGCTCTGCCGTCGACTCTGGAACTCCACCGCTGCGAGAGGCGGAAGCGGAGTCGACAGGGGAGCGGCAGCGGTCGACTCGCCGCCGTCCTCACAGCCCGATAAGTTGACCTAAAATACGCAACCTCAGCTACGCTATTCGCGTAGCTGAAGTTGCGTATCTTAGGTCGACCCCTCTCCCCCCCCGTAGTGTAGACCTAGCCTAGGAGACATGCTGACCTGTTTTCACATGTCAAGAACCTCCCTGCCTGTACTTGGCATGTCAGTGAGGGTCTTTGGGGCAGACACATTAATTTAATTTAATTTGGAACAACCTAAAAACAATAAAGCAAAGTTTTAGTCATCACTGGAAAAACTGTTTTGTTTGGATGGTTTGTTTCAATATTTAAGTATCAGTGGAATGATTTTGTGCTCCATAATCTGACACTTTTTACTGCTCGTGACAGGTGCAGAATTTAGAGTACAGATTGTCTGAAGCAAGTTTATGCATTTAAAGTATTTCAGCTCTTAAACCAGTGGATATTTTTATGGAAGACTGATGGCATAGTCCTAACACTCCTTATCCATTAAAAATTGGTATTCAGTTATCATATCTAATACTTATTTTTCCACTAGTTATCTTTTATTTCAAAACTCAGCTATTACGTTAGTATAATTCCATCATTGTCAGTCCCAAACATTTAAAAAAATCATGAAATGTTAAAATTACATTTTGGGTTCTATTTACTTGCCTTTTGGTTTTTGACGCTTTCGGTTTACAGAGTTCACATCTTCATACATTTTGTTATAGAACTATGAGGGCTAGCAACAATTTTTAAATAAAGATTGAGATTCTCACATGTTCACCTGACTGTAGCGGCTGAAAAAAATGGATTTAAGATGCCAGTTATCTTGATGTTTGAGATAAAACTGGAAAAGTAGGCAACACTGTACTTCTGCAGACACGATGTCAAGAATCATTGGCTTTGATGTTGTGTATTTTCACATGAGCTTTTCCTCCAAATGTAGTGCTAATCACTTTAGCTCTGATACTCATTAACTGCTTGGATTCGGATTGTATTAGGTGATGGTTTGCCAGTGATCTTTTCAGGACAAGCATTAAAGCTCATTCAACTTGCTGTGGCAAGGCATGCAAAAGAAAGCTTATAAAAGTAGTAAAAGGAACTTGGAGAAAATATTGTTTGGAAATATATTAATTGTTTTGTCTGTTGATTTGTAATTGGCTGGTAAAACATGCATTATCTAGTAGGTTTGTACTTGATAAAAATATTTTGAACACTTGTTTAGATTGTGATTTACTTTTAAAATATGTTTTCCAGTAGGATATACAGTACTTAGTAGGGCTCACAGAAGGTGAACAAGTCCTTTATGGTATCTGATTTTCTAGCCTCTTTCATGTCTCTTTCCTCTGTTTTTACAGGTCTCCTCGGCTACCAAGAGATCTAGGTAGTGTGAGGCTATGTCTTCACTAGAAAAGCTGTGGCTGCACAGATGTAGCGCTTCAGTATAGACATTCACTACAGTAATGGGAGGGTTTTTCCTGTTGCTGTAGTTAATCCACCTCCCCAAGAGGTAGCAGAGTGCTATCTACACTGTGGGTTAGGTTGGCTTAACTACATCTCTCAGGAGTGTGGAATTTCACACCCCTGAGTGACATAGCTGGGTTAACCTAACTTTTTAGTGTACACCTGGTTTTAGGCTAGAGTTATTTCTTATACAAGGAGTTATGAGACAAGTTTTTTTGTCTCTATATAAGACTGACGTATGTGTTTCAAAGTTTTAAGTTTTGTAGAGAAAACTTCTTTAAGCCTCTTTGCTAACCACATTGATATTACTGTTTCCCTGTCCATCCTCTCCTTCGCTCTCCTACTTGTTTGCTTTACCCAATTGTTGCATCTGGTGTTAAACACTTTGAGGCATGGATTGTCTGTAATCATTGGTCTGTACAGTGCCTACCACAAGGCTGTCTCTGTGGGTATCTAGGCACTACTATAATATGAATAATAATAGATGGCAGGATGCATTGGGAAGTCCAGAGGTATGGATGGTTTAGTGATATATTTAAGCAATGTTTTAAATGGTATTGTATAGGTGGCATTATGTGCTATCAAGAATGGGACAGTATCCAAACATAAGCTATTTGGTCAAAAGCTGAATAGCTGACAAACTTACCTTCAACCTCTTTTTTATGTAAAAGAAAATTCCCTTCAAAATATAGAAAAGGAAAATTAATAGTTCAAGATGATGTAATTAAAGACTACATTATTACATATACATATGCACAAGAGGGGCCAAATTGAAGTTGCATAGGCAACCTTAATTCTGGAATTTCCTAACTTTGAGTGCTAGACTTTTCAATCTTAATAATGTTCTTTTAACATTATTGTGTGTGTAGTTTCCTAGGTTTATTTTAAAAAAGCACCCTGCTCCCACTTGGCCTCTTCCCCCTGAGGCCCTGCCCCTGCTCGGTCTCTTTCCCCCCAAAACTGGCAGACCCCTTTCCCCCAAACACACATGCCTCTTCAAAAGCACCCACTGGCAAAAACAAAAGTCGGCGCCTGTGCCCAATACTGCTAGTGGAAGGCTCTTCCAGAATCTTACTCCTCTGATGGTGAGAAACCTTCTTTTTACTTCCAATCTAACTTTATTCACGGTCAGTTTGTACCCATTTGTTCTTGTGCTAGCATTGTCCTTTAGCTTAAACAGCTCTTCTCACTCGCTGGTGTTTATCCCTCTGATGTATTTACAGAGAATAATCATATCCCCTTTCAGCCTTCGTTTTGCTAGGCTAAAGTAGCCAAGCTCTTTTAATGTCATTCTGATAATCATCCTAGTAGCTCTTCTCTATATCTGTTCCAATTTGAATTAATCTTTCTTGAACATGGGTGGCCAGAATTGTACACAGTATTCCAGATAGGGTCTTATAGGTGCTTGTAAAATTGCATTAATACTTCCCTAGTTGCTCTCTGGGACTGGCACATACACAATCGGTCATACCTAGGAGCTGCGAAGGGATGGACCATGCTCTGTTGCTCTGTGAGAGGATGGTGTATGCAGAGTCTGGTCAATACTAGGAACTGTGAGAGATTTGAGCATGTTCAGTGAGGACAATTTGGAAATTTTAGCTGCTAAATTCTAAGAATTCTCTACTGAGCATGTGTGAACTATGATTTTTCAAAGGTTTATAACCTGGACAAATTTGGGCACATTTTCACAGGGACAGCAAAAGGAACTGCCCTGAAACAAAGGCCACGCCACTTCCAAATTACAAATCCCTGTTCAAAAGCCTAGGGACTGTAGAACTACTCAAAGAAAAGGTCTCAAGAATTTTTTTAAGTAGTGCAAAACATTTTCCCCCCAGTCTTGTTGTCAGAAACAGTTGAACGGTTTTGGTTGAAATTTTCCAAAGAGAATTCAGCCTGAGTCAGATACCCAACATAGAAAAGTTCAGCCCAAATGGTTGAAATCTTGCAAAGTTATAAGCAAATCAAAACAGAATCTTATAAAGGGAAGTGTTAGGTGACCATAATAGGAGGTGCTATTAATTCAGCCTATTGTGTGTGTGTGTGTGTGTGTGTGTGTGTGTATTTACTTTAACCTAAAAATGGCCTGACACAGGGTGCTAAATTTATTAACGGACCCTTTTAAAATTATTTTAAGTCATAAACTAACATATTTACTAGTGAGGTCTCATAAAATTAATTATTTGCCTAAAGAGTACATACTATCATTTTGAGGAGGATATGCTGTATTTTGATATATATATATATAACAATGTGATTTAATTCCTGCTTTTAATGGCAAAACTCAGCTCATTCTTAACTATGGAACCATGAATGGCACTCTCATAATATAACATAAAACTTAAGGATGGCACAATATTTGCAGCCTTAATTTTGTAGTTGTTATTCCTAATGTAACAATCTTCTTACAAATCTGTTTATTCTGTATGGAAAAGTTGGAGGGTGTGCCTTCCAGCATATGTTGTGTTAATGTAACACAATCCGTATAGTAGTAGCGGTATGAATAATTGAGCCCTTTCTGGAAAGTTACCATGTATGTATTAGTGTCACAGATGAAGTACTCTTGGCAGTGAAGCCACAGTTGAAAGTTTTGCCAAACCACTGCCATCAAAGACCTTCACCATGGCCACAACTAACCAGGGTCAGCTGACTGGGGTTTGCAGGGCTCAGTCTGTGGGGCTATAAAATTGCAGAATAGACTTTGGTCTCAGGCTGGAGCCCAGGCTTTGAGACGCCACGAGGGAGAAGGAGCTCAGAGCCCAGGCGGCAGCCTGAGCCTGAATGTCTACACTGCTATTTTTAGTCCCTCAAGCCCAAGTCTGCTGACCTGGACTCTGAAATTCCGTGGCTTTTTTAACTCAATGTAGACATACTAGAAGGGCTAGATTGTGGCATTTAGCAATAGCCCTGTGCTGAGGGCTCCTGCAGGGGGACAGGCAAAATGTTACAGCCCTTTAAAGGAGAAAGCTTGTTATGAGTTGGGTTAAAAACTCCAGGCCAATGGGGGCTGCGGGAAGCCGCAGCAAGCACATCCCTCGGCCTGTGCTGCTTCGTGCAGCCCCCATTGGCCTGGAGCGGCGAACCGCAGCCAGTGGGAGCTGCGATTGTCCGAACCTGTGGACATGGCAGGTAAACAAACTGGCCCGGCCTGCCAGGGTGCTTACCCTGGCGAGCCACGTGCCAAAGGTTGCCGATCCCTGAACTAGAACATCTCCAGGGCCCCAAAATTTGACTAGCCACTTGGATCAAAAGGAAAACGCAATACTGAATTCCTTCTCTGCATGGATGGTCAGCTCCACTGACTAGTGTGTTGGTGGATCAGCTCTACTGTACTGCTGCTTATTCCTTTGTAGAAGGCCCTGCAATTCACCTGAGTGAAGGCATTTCCATTCTGTTTATGCAGGCCATGCAAGTGGAAAGGCTCCTTTCCTGCTTTGTGGCTATGTAAGTTTTTTGTAGGGCTGTCAAGCGATTAAAAAAATTAATTGCGATTAATCGTAGGATTAATCGCACTGTTAAACAACAATAGAATACCATTTATTTAAATAGTTTTTGATATTTTCTACATTTTAAATATATTGATTTCAGTTACAACACAGAATGCAAAGTGTACAGTGCTCACTTTATACTTATTTTGTATTGCAAATATTTGCACTAAAAAACAAAAGAAATAGTATTTTTCAGTTCACCTAATATAAGAACTGTAGTGCAATCTCTTTATCATGAAAGTTGAACTTACAAATAAATGTGGAATTATGTACAAAAAATAACTGCACTCAAAAATAAAACAATGTAAAACTTTAGATCCTACAAGTTCACTCAGTCCTACTTGTCCAGCCAATCGCTCAGATGATTCTATGATTTTTCCTCTGCCTTTAAAGTAAACAAATAAACCATTCTTACTGTTTCCTATCCAGAAAATGGAACGTATTAAAGAAATCATATAAAGTAATTTGTTCTATGCAGCTATTTTTTTCCCCCTTGATTTGTTTTCACTATAATTTAGTCTATGGTGGAAACTGAATAATGTTGACTACATCTCTAGAAGTAAAACGGAAGATTTTTAAATTTGTAACTGGGAGTTAGGTAGCCACTCTCAATGAAAAATAACTCCACTTTGAGCCTCTGAAATCTCACCTGAAGTGATTAACTTTTTATGTTTCTCAAGATTTCTGATATTTCAACTTACTAAGTTACAAATTTATATATATATAAAAATACACACACACAATTATTTTTTTTAAACAGGAAAAGCTAAGATTCTGCAGAAATTGTTGATGTTGGTTATACTTGTCCCGGAAAAGTTACTACTCCCTGTGGGTGGGTAAAATTTTGCAAGACTATATATTAGTAATCAGTGCTTTTATCTTTGATTTAAAGGCACCTGTGCATTGTGGTATTGTTTGTCTCTGCAGTAAGAGGAAAGACAGAATGAGTGTGAAGACTGAACTACTTTCTTGAGATGATTCCCCAAAGTCAAGATGTCTGTGGGTGCTGGGATAGAGGATATCTGAGGAAAGCATGGAGCTGTTGGGGATGGTTGAAGGGGAAGCTTGAGAAGAGGTTTGGCGGGGAGGTTGGGGACCGGGCTGGCACTGACACTTTCTAATCCTCTGTCTCTGCAGTTGCTGTTGTCACTGTTGCTGGTTGCTCCTTCCCCTCTCAGATCTAGCCAGGGGAGCAGTGAGAGAGGAGGCAAAGTGGCTGCCCACAGAGCCTGTGCCACAGCTGATATCACAGCTGGGCTGCAGGAATGCAATCAGGGCTGCCAAATGTGTGAGTGTTGGGTGCAATGCATGACACTTGGCAGTCCTGTTCTCCCAAAACATTTTTAAAGGTTTTGTTTTTGTTTACTGGCATACAATATATCTACAAACAATTAAGGAGACTTAATTTGTTTTGTTTTAAGAAAAATATCATTTTGCCTGAAGACTTTACAAAGAAAAAGAAATATTGTCTCATTTTACAGATGAGGAAATTAAAGTCCCAGTCCTCTACACTAAGAATACGTCTTCACTACCCGCCGGATCAGCGGGTAGTAATCGATCTATCGGGGATCGATTTATCGCGTCTCGTCTAGACGCGATAAATCGATCCCCGAACGCGCTCCTCGTCGACTCCAGAACTCCACCAGAGCAAGAGGCAGTAGCGGAGTCGACGGGGGAGCTGCGGCCGTCAATTCCGTGCCATGAGGACCCGAGGTAAATCGATCTAAGATACTTCGACTTCAGCTACGCTATTCACGTAGCTGAAGTTGCGTATCTTAGATCAATCCGCCGCCCCCTCCCCCCATGTAGAGCAGCCCAAAGGCTCCAAACCTTCAAACACGTATGCAAATACTTAACTTTATTGAATTCAATGTGACTACTCACAGTAGTAAAGTTAAGCACATTCATATCTTCTTGCAGGATCTGGGCCTAAGACACACAGAGGTTTAGGGTCTTGCCATTGGCTTCACTGTGAGCCAATGTTAGAGCCAAGAATAGAACCAGGTTATCTAACTTCTGGCTGTGTGCACTAGCTGTTATAGAATCAATAGTGCTATAGTATCTTGCCTATTTGTCTTGATATATTAACATTTGTCCTTGTTCAACAGAAAGCATTTTCCATTTGTAAATAATAATATGCATGTACATTTATGTCATGGAATCCCTGAGCGATGCTTTGGAACTGCTCCCTATGAAGCCAGTCAGGACTCTGGTGAAGTCTCCTCTCTGTGAGCAGATTGTCTCCAGGGCAAGAAGCTCACACGGCTTCCACCTTCCTGGGTCTGACCTTGGAGCATGCAGCATCCTCTGCCCCTCCGTGCGCTTCCCACAGCAAGTCCGCCCAGGCGGGATCCTGGGGAAGCCAGAGGGTCCTGCACCCCAACTTCGGAGTCAGATGTGACTCTTAGCCAGCCAGTAAAGTAGAGGTTTATTAGATGACAGGAACACAGTCTAAAACAGAGCTTATAGGTACAGAGAACAGGACCCCTCAGCCGGGTCCATCCTGGGGGGCAGCAAGCCAGACACCCACATCTGCACTCACTCCTCGTCCCCAGCTAGCTCCAAAACTAACTCTCCCTCCAGCCCCTCCTCCTCTGGGCTTTGTTCCTTTCCCGGGCCAGGAGGTCATCTGATCTCTTTGTTCTCCAACACCTTTAGCTATCTCCTTGCAGGGGGGAAGGGCCCCGGCCATTAGTTGCCAGGAGATAGAGTGTCGGCCATTTATGTGCACTGACCTTTTGCTCTGCAACAATCTCACCCCCTAGAGACTTAAGAAATGCATAGGGGAAACTGAGGCACACACACAGTATTCAGAGGAAACATTAAGAACAGTTAGTTGTTAAAGATCTAAAATGGATTAGAAAATAATGCAGAGTCTCTTCTAAGCTTCACAAAACACTTTCTATTTTGCAACTTCCAACCATAATTATCTACTTATCTTTGTAGGTCATCTGTACACATTTTTGTTCTAAATTGTGAAGGCACACAGCTGTATTATGGAAGATATTTCACCAATTTAGACAAATTGTTATTTACACAAGAAACAAGAAATGAGATAATTCTGTGCTCTCTCAGTGAAATCCAAGTTACATCTATGAATACTTGAAAAAGTATTTTAAAAATTTTCTCTTCAGAACTTCTACTTATGTATTTCAACATTCTGAATAATAAGTCTCATTGATATGTGTTGATTACAATTTTCAGAAGAAAAGGTGTCTTGTTTAACTGCACTACTAATTCAGTTTTAAAAATCATTTTGATGCTATTGAAGTGGAAATTAAAATGCTGATTACCGTGAATGGAAATATGTCACAAGCACTGTTCCAGCATGATCTGCAGGTTCCCAAGGAGCACATTTCCTCTCCATTTGCTCATTCATAGAATCGTAGAATCATAGAACTGGAAGGGACCTCAAGCGGTCATCTAGTCCAGTCCCCTGCACTCAAGGTAGGACTAAGTATTATCTCGACCATCCCTGACCAGTGTTTGTCCAACCTGCTCTTAAAAATCCCCAATGATGGAGATTCTACCACGTCGCTAGGCAGTTTATTCCAGTGCTTAACACTCTGACAGTTAGGAAGTTTTTCCTAATGTTCAACCTAAACCGCCCTTGCTGCAATTTAAGCCCATTGCTTCTTGTCCTAGCCTCAGAGGTTAAGAAGAATCATTTTTCTCCCTCCTCCTTGTAACAACCTTTTATGTACTTGAAAACTATTATCGTGTCCCCTCTCAGTCTTCTCTTATCCAGACTAAGACCTGGAGACCATTGTAGATCTGTTCTGTAATTATTGCTCTGGATTGGAATAATCTTAAAGACACAGGGACTGGTTAAGAGGGTTAAATTAAATAATCTGTGATGATGATGAAGCAATTGCACTATTCTGAGGGGAAGATGGGGATGGATATTGAGATGCTTGAATTTTGGTTTTGTGTGTGCAAAAGTGAGGCTTTTGTTCTATTTTGAAGGATGAAAGCAAAGACTCCGAATTTTCTTCAGCCACAGAGTTTTCTACATCTTCTTGGGCCAAATAGGATTTTTCATTTGAAGCCTTTAAAGTATCTCCAAATCCTCAATGACTTGACCATAAGGAATAAAATATATCTTACATAGTTTTGCCATCCCTCTAAGCTAAGAAAAATCCTGATGTCCGGCTGGCCAGCACAGTAAGTGAAATTTAATTACTTGCAGCCAGCTGTAGAAGCTGCTAGCTTGCATTTAAAAATCCTGGGTATATTGATTGACCAGCATTTTCCACTTGAGGCTGAAAATGAACACTTACTTTTACCCAGTGGAGCTGGAACGCTTTTTATAGTGAGGGTGCTGAAAGCCAGCAAAAACTATCCCCAAACTTTTTACCTCGTGCTCCCCCCCAAACTCCCAAGCTGAGGTGGGGCATGGGGCCGGCAGCCAGGACTTCACCCGCAGCCCAGAGCGGAGCCGGCAGCTGGGACCCCGCATGCGCAGCCGGCACCCCGCATAAAACCTAGGGGTACTGCAGCACCCCCGCACCCCTACTTCCACGCCTATGCTTTTACCTTGGTTTCCTTATAATCAACACTTAATAACAGAATAAGTGTTCGGCTCACTGGTTTGCTAAATTCCTCATTTGGTTCCACAAATTCATTTGTGCACAGGTGCTGACTTTTTTTGTTTTTGCTGGTGGGTGCTCCACCACTTCTCCACTCCAAGGCCCCACTCCCACTCGGCCTCTTCCCCTGAGGCCCCGCCCCTACTCTGCCTCTTCCTGCCCCTGCTCTGCCTCTTCCCCTGAGGTCCCTTTGCCCATCACTTATTCCTCTCCACTCCTTCCCCTGCGCACCGCTTGCGCCTTTCCAAGGTCCCCCCCACCCACTGCTCGCTCCTCTACCCTGAGGCTCTCCTGCCCACCCCTTGCTGGTGCCTCTGCATCCCCTGCCCCAAGGCCTCCCTGCCCAACTGCCGTTCGCTACTCTCCACATGCTCCCCCATGCATCTCCTGTCTGCTCCTCTCTGCCCCCTTCCCTGAGGCTTCCACTGCTCACTCCTCTCTGCCCTTTCTCCTCTCTACCCCCTCCCATGAGCACCTCCCACCTGCTTCTCTCCACCCCCTCCCCCAAGCACCTGCTGTCTGCTCCTCTCTACCCCCTCCCCTGAGACTCCCCTTGCCCACCGCTCACTCCTCTTTGCCCCCTTCCCCAAGTGCCTCCTGCCTGATGCTCACTCCTTTCCCATGCCTTAAGGGCGAGTGACAGGGAGGGGGTGGAGAGGAGTGAGTGGCAGAGGCCTCAGGGGAAGCGGCAGAGCGGAGGCCGGAAGTGGCGCAGCATGGGCGGGGCCACAGGGGAAAGAGGCTGAGTGGGACGGAGTGCAGGCGAGGCCACACTTCTTGAGTGCGGAGCACCTCCTATTTTTTTTTCTGTGGGTGCTTGAGCCCTGGAGCACCCACAGAGTCGGTGCCGATGCATTTGTGCCTCAGGAAGAGTGTACAAGGTTAATTATGTCATGGAAAGTAAGATGGAATAAGGGACAAGACGATAACTTGACTTAATTGAACTCAGCAATAAAAATATATCCAAATGCTGCATGCGATATACTCATAAATATAATGTATATACAACAATTGCTAATTTTAAAAATTCCCACAATATTGGCACTCAAAAAATTGAGACAATTTGTATTTTCTTACCATACATTTGTGTTTGATGTCCAGGTTGCCTTAGGACATTTCACCTTAAAAAACATTTTCCTAAACTGCAACCCTTTGGGGTTGGGTTGGGGATCACTTGCCTGCATGGAAATTTTTCTTTTGAGATTTTTTTTTTTAATTTCTTTATTGGTCCTATACATTTGAATTCTACTCAAAAAGCAGATGTATTAACGTGTATTGCACTTGTACTGTAACTATATGCTATAAAGGTCAACAGACGAGAAAACAGAAAATTGTGCTGTCTCAGTACTTTGTTTCTAAAACTGATACCTAACCAGAGAAGATAAAAATACACACCCAGTTAGCCAGGGAATGACACATGCTCCATGGTATCAGTTTTATTTACTGACTTTAATTGAAGTTAAAAACTGGCATAACTTTTATTCCTATTTTTAATTATTGCTGAAAAATAATATTGGTAATAAATCTCAATTCTACATATTAGTAATATTACAAAAATTCAATATTCATTAATTATATATTTGAAATGCAAAAAGAAAAAATGTGTTAAGACAATAATAAAGTTGTACAACTAAAAGGCCAGCAAATGCAAAAATTACCATTCCATAAGAAACGCTGGCTCAGCTTTTTGCATATTCTGTATGTTGCATGATATGCTATGTATGATTTTTTTTTTTATGCTGATACATACACATATGCATTTTACTTGGACTATTCTTTGCATTGTGAGTTTGGAAGATAAATGTCTTCTCTTTCCCTCAATAGACCTGTCCATGTGTCCCTTACCCCTGTTTCGTCTTGTTGCCAGATTTTACTATTTTGTCCCCTGTATCAGCACCTGGCATTTTCTTTATCTCTTAATTAGTTAAGGTAACAGATCTCAGGCTGATCTTAGTTAATTCTCTCTCTGTCTCTCGGAATGCTACTTCATTTAGGTGAAGGGGGGGAGGGATATCTCAGTGGTTTGAGCATTGGCCTGCTAAACCCAGGGTTTTGCGTTTAATCTTTGAGGGGGCCATTTAGGGATCTGGGGCAAAAATCTGTCTAGGGATTGGTCCTGCTTTGAGCAGGGGGTTGGACTAGATGACCTCCTGAGGTCCCTTCCAACCCTGATATTCTATGATTCTGTGAATAAGGCCCTACTTACCTTGAGATGTTGTGGATTCTCCCAATATTAGGCTTCCACCACAGTATTGACAACGGGAGCCCCGCCATGCGTGGAGCTGACAGGAGGAGCTCTCTCCTGTCAGCCCTGGGCCCCTGCTCTCAGCGCCAGGCGGCCAACAGCTGGAGCCCCCACTCTCAGCACCGGGCCCCCGCTCTCAATCTGCCAACAGCAGAAACTTGTGGAAAAGTAATAATGGACTTTATTACTGCAAATAATAAAGTCCATTATTACTTTTCTGCAATTTTTCATCGCTTGTCCGTAACTCTGCCACATTTGTTTTCACAATCATTCCACAATTCAAGTAGGGCCCTAGTGGTGAAGTTATTTTGGGGAAAGAAAACAGGCAGCTCAACAAGGTTTAATCCTAGTTTAGTTATTTGATTTTTAATGGCATTCAGTTAACTGAATAACTAATACACTTAATTTTGTATTTACCCTTTTTGGACCTACTATGTAATGATCTGTTAATGTCATAGATTTGGAAAAGTGGTAATTCTGCATATTTCAGGCTATTATAGATTATACTGAAGTGATTTGCTTGATTGAACAAGTTAATTTATGTACTACTTGACCAAAGCGAAATTTTACTTGCACTTATATAATTTCTACGAGCACGAGTGCAAGAATTTTTATAATGTTCAAACAAATAAATAAAATGTCATTTTCTGAAATGATTACTTAATAAATCAATTTAGATTTTTGTTCTGTGATCCATGATTTTATTTTATATGAAGAAAGTGATTCCAATTCATTGCAATTCATCTCTGTTCTGATTTGTATAACTATTGTTGACTTCTCTTTGATTGTGCTGATGTAAGTGAATCTTTTTTATGTGTCTATTTTAATTTTTTGGCGTGTAATGCATTGTGCAAAAATGTAATGAATATATAGTGAGCACTAATATTAGAACTTCAATATGCATATTGTACTCCTGTCACAGTATAATGCCTATGGAAATGACAAGGACCCTTTTTTAGCTAAGTTTTGAGCCAAATGTAAAGATCAATATATGTTAGAAAGAAGCTATAAAGTCAGATTCTTGGATGTTTTAGGGGTAATCTCTGCCACTTCTCTGGCCATAAATCTTTTCATTTCACAGTAGATAAGAATTTAGGGAGACTGAAATATCCTTCAAGTATCCATTTGGGGTTGATAACCTTTCAGCTCCAGGCAGTTTTTATTTTGACTACTTTTAATCACCGTGTTTTCTGAATATCACAATTTAGTATGGAAAGTTTTGTTCTATTTCCTGTTTAATAGCTTTACACAAATCATCATTGCAATATAACTATATTAATTTTTTAAAAGGTTAATTACTGGATCTGGGATTTTCAAAAGGGCCCAAGTGAGTTAGGCCTCCAACTCCTATTGAATTTTGATGGGGTCCGGGCACCTAATTTGCTTAGGATCCTTTGGCAGTTCTTCCCTGAAGGATGAACTGTAATCAACTAAAGAAAATTCAAAGTTTAGACTACCAGTCTGTACTTCACTCACTCATTGCATTTGCCATAATCTACAGCAGTATAAGCAGTTGCCTGAGATACTACTTACTTAATTTTTTCAGTTAAGACACAAAAAGCCCCATCCCATGAGGTGCTGACCACCGTTAACTCCTTGGGTTTTTTTAAGATTGTTTTTAAGTGTGCTTGACTATATAATTACTGCCACCATCCTTTTATCATCTGATACTATTATCAAGTTCGCTACTCCTGCATTATTGCTAAATAAACATAGCCAAATTTCTATCAGTTACAATAACACTTGCCACAGCTGACTCTTAGCGTTACTTCAGATTTCTACATCAGACCACGGAATAGAGAGAGCCTGGTTACTGTAGTTAGTTTTCAAATTTTAGAAACACCAAGGGTCCAATTCAGACATGGTGGAAGTGGGTGCAACACCTTTTCCATCAGTAGTGCAAGCAGTATATAATGTATTTCAAACTACTTGTTAATTTTCTTTTTAGAAAAAACACATTTAGTGGACTAGTTTAGTCTTGGTTGTTACAAATGTGTAGTGAAATATGTACCCTTTTTTAGAAGGGTAAATGATCAAGTGCACCTCTTATCATAGAATATATGCCCTTAAAACCAGCTTACTAAACTGTTTTGACATGTGGGTTGCATCATGATTACAGATGGAGGCTCTGGGCTGCAACTATTCCAAATCAGCTCCTCTCACTTGTCAACACATCATGCTCCCTGAAGCCAGTTGCTGATGAATCCACTTGCCTATCCAGTGTTGCTCCTCTGCCATTTTCCATATGCCTACCAGAACAGGAAATAAAGGAATATCTCCTACCTTTATCTTTGTTAATTCACGATAACAATAAGAGCAAACGGAAGTAGCTGATTGCATGCTTTTTCTGTTATGCTGTGGTTTAGCTGCTGGGAGAAGGGTCACATGTATAAACTTCAGTTGCAGACTTACATACTGTGGAGGGCTGCATACAGTGTCCAGGTTGCACTTCTATGTCCCCGGTTCTAAATTAGTTTTCAAAATACGAGAACAGCAAGAGACCTAAAAATTAATTATTTTAATGTCCCTTGCAACAGCAAAGAAATTGAAATTTTAGTGTTTAATTTCAACACTTTCCAGTTCAGGTATTTAAAAAGTAACCCATGTAAATCTCCTTTAAGCTTTACATGTATGTATCTTATCAATGTATGTGCTTGAGAACATTTACAGTCACCAGTTACAAGTATATCACATACATTTTTGAGACATGCAGAATGTCCACATTAACATTGCTAGCTTTGCAGTTTGAATATGAACACCACTTTTTATTTTGCTGAGTTTTGTCAGCTTGCTTAGTTGAGAACTTTACCTTTAAGACTAGTTTTCAGGCTTTAAAAGTAGATCAGCATTATCAGTATTTTAAGCTAACTGCATGCATTGGTTACTCAAATCATAACGTTTCACAGTTATGTTTTAAAAGACTGCAATCAAATAGATTTTAAGTTTGTCAAAGCTTTTCTGATGGACTGCAATCTGGCTTCAGACTAGCATTAAGTGGTTTTATTGCTTTCTTTCTTGGGAAAGAATTATACTTTTATGTGCTGAGTTGGTGATAATACACAAAGCAATATTAACTCAAAATACAGATGTTGCATATTTTTTCTGAAAGGTTAAAGCTCAGTGCTTGATTTTTCCCACAATACTTCAGTCTACAAGGACATATGATGCATGTCTCAAGAAGGGCAGCTACGAGGTCCCATGGCAGAAGTCTCCAGAATTTTAAACATGTGGGCCAGAAAGTGGCTGTAAATTGAGGCTTTGGGCTGCAACTCGCAGCTGCTTGTCAATGCATTATAATTGTTCAGATCATTGACTATACATATGTCTATTATATCTCAACCTGCCAATCTTTCTATGGCTCTTCATATGAAAAACTCTATTTTTGCTGTTTACTGGACCTTTTTTTTTTTTTTTTTTTTGGTCAGTATTGATTTATGGCAACAGCTCATGCTTGGGTGCTACAAAATCATGCCAGTAATTTGTGAGGAACTGCACATGTGAAGTGTGCTGTTCAGTATTTATTGGGGAGAAAGGAGTATATTTTTGCCCCTAAATGAGAAGTATACTGTTTATTTCAATGCATATTGAAAATTATAGTCCTTCCTCACAAAGATGCATGTAGAATGCGGTCTTTGTTCATTTGTTTTTTAAATATATATATTTTAATGTTTATACACATTTTCTGGCAGTGTTTTCAACCTCTGGTTGCAGACTATGTCTAATGGGTCCATGAAATGTTGTCATTACCATAGAACAGAGGGTTTGAACCTGTGGTCTGTGGACCCCTCGGGGTCCGCAGACAATGTCTAAGATTTCCAAAGGGGTCCACAACTGCATTTGAAATGTTTTAGGATCCTCAAAGAAAAAAAAAGTTGAAAACCACTGCCCTAAAGACTCAAAAATCAGAAGGCAAATAAAAAGAATGCAAAATTTATTATTTAAAAAAATCTTGATTTTTTAAGACAATATCATGATTTTTGCAACCTGACTCATGGTTTTTAATTGTTTAGGATGGGCAATACTGCTAACCATCTAGAACATGGACGATATATTGAACTGAACTAATACTGAGCCCTCAACCTCTGAAAATGAGGCCCTTTTAGGGTGTCTCAATTTGGGCACCCAGAACTATACCAAAATTATGAAAGAACTCCTCATTGCCTTAGTAATTAATATAACGTTTGTATAGGTCATCAGATGTACCAAATTTATTTTGTATTCAATATGTTATTCTTTCATAGCCATAACTGAATTGTATTTGTTTTTGAAGTTTTATTTCTTTGCTTCCTTTTACATTAGGAATATCAGATTTTAACTGCTATGTTTTGGTTGAATGGTTCGAAGGAAGACTAGAGATCAGCAAAGGGAGGGACAAGGGTGTTGAAATCATTAACAGAGAACTTTTCTTGCATGTGTGTTAACAAAGACAAACAAAACCAAGAATTTTGAATAGTCTGATTAAAAATCCCTGACCCTGATCCCCAGTGGTCATCTTTCAGTCTCTCATGGTATCCTAATCCCACAAGTTCTCAAATAGTCCAAGGAGTCCTCCAGCAAACAAAGTGGACAAAACCTGATAGTCATAAAGTAAAAATAAATTGGAAAAAATCCTCTAAAAGATTAAAAAAAAAACCCTCAAATATTATACATCAAAAAGAAGCAAAAACCTGCAAAATCACACCTTTTTGTCTGTGACAGGTAAGATTTAAAAGTTTACCCATGGGGAGATGGAAGAGCCTTCATTTTTAGACCTACTGTTTAGACCATTCTGACTTGAGATATTCCCAGGGTTCCAGGTGGTCCTGATGTCTAAAATTATTTGGGTCAGACCCTCAGCTGGTGTTAATTGTCATAACATACTAGCTGACGATCTGCTTCTTTATATTCAGCCTTATTAGCTTGACTTCTGAAATGAGAGCATCATCCAGAGAGTGAACAATTATGTTTGTTTCAGATCAGGAGCTAGTCAGAATGGATCTATCAGCAGGAGAAAGTTGTCAGACTATTAAGTACTCACTAGATGCTCTAATGGCAGACGGACATAGTGCCAAGCTATGAATAATTTCTTCTGGGTAGGAAAAGTATGGGAAGAAATAAGATCCAATGTTGCTGCTTATTATTAACTCATGTTTGGCTTTCCCCTTCCTACGTCACTGCCAACTGAGACTGCTCTTTTAAATGAATAACATCAGTGAAAGTAGAAAAGACCATTTGGGTCATTGCTCTTAGAAACTCTGTTGCTGCAAGATTTTTCAGAGCTAGACCCTTAAGTGGAAGTTGGTATTGCAGGGTATGCAGTCTAGACAGAGGTTTGTACTGGAGTTCAGTGTTGTTTCCATCTGTAACTTTTAGAAGAATGTGAAAACACTATTCTCAGGCTCTGCGGGATATGTTATTCCTCTTGTGTGAGGGGAGCAAGCATGCCAGTTAACTTAGTAGCTAATAGTCTTCCATTTCATTTAATTTCAAAGTTAATGATGTATGCAATTATTCTCTCAGGCTGCTTTAATATTTGGGCAAGATGTTTTGGTCTCTTTTGATTCCCCTAATAATGAACTAATGGCTGATGAACAGTTATGCTTCAGTGTTATCCTGTAGATTGCTTTTTCACTGTAAATGTCAACCATCATAAGGTTTATAGCTGGTTCAAAGTAAGTCTATTATATTTTCTGAAGGACGAATATTGTTTTACCAATATTTGTTTTGTGTCCTTCAACTCAGAACATATTTGATTTTGCAGCTACAATGGTTTCTGGGAAACCTGGATATTGAACATCTTTAATTAACGTTAAAAGGACTTTCAGTTTTCCTAGGAATTCAGCATAAAGCCAGTCCATAGGGCACAGGACTAGTAGACTTAGGTTCTATTTCTGGCTCTGCTACTGACTTGGGTAAGTCTCTTAAGCCAACATTTTCAAACATGGGTGCTAACACTAGACACCTATATAAGCGGGCTGATATTCAAAGGTGCCAAGCACCCATAGTTCCCATTTATTTTAGTTGAAGCTGGGGAAGCTCAAAACCTCCAAAAATCAGTCCTTTTTTGTTGTTGTTGTAGTAGGTGGTACTAAGAGTTAATGACCCAGGATGGTAGCTCTATATTTGTATGAGAGAACCTTCAATGGTAAGTTATTTTTACAAAGAGTTTTGAAAGGTATTTTAAAGTTTATATCTCAACTATTTACATATTTACTTTTATAGCATGTCACTTGTTGACAACACAAACCATTACATGTAGGTTGACCAGACAGCAAATGTGAAAAATTGGGACAGGGGGTGGTGGATAATAGGAGCCTATATAAGAAAAAGACCCAAAAATCGGGACATCTGGTTACATGTAAAGAAGAGAAGGAACCTGTATATTTTTGAGAAACTGATAAAATTGCTAAGTAGTGCACTAAAAGGAGCACATTAAAGACACTAGGAATGGATTGAGGATGCAAAAAGCCTAACCTCTTTGTGCACCTTTCCATCACAATCACAATCCTTATGTTCAGATGAGTGTAAGTATGGAGGACTGCATAGAGCTAGCACTGCTAGGAGCATTAACTATCCCAAAGTGGACCAGGAGGATGTAGGGCAGCAGGGTGGATTTGATTTAAATCAAATTGATTTAAATCATGATTTAAATCACTAGTCAGGAAGACTCGATTTAATCATGGATTTCTACATAAAAGTGCATTCTTGTTGGTTGTTATAACCTTAATACATTGTGACGGGTTCGGTCATATAGACCCCCTTGGGACTGTCACCTGATGTGCTAAAACTACCTCTGAGCCCATTTCCTTTGCCAGTTTGAGACTTCAGAACCCTGTCTTGTTGAGCCAGACACGCTAGCCTGCTGCAACACAGACCCAGGGTCTGAACCACGCCCCCAAAACTGCAGACTTAACTGAAAACGGCTCAGCAAGTACTCCTGTCTCCAGCACCCAGACACCCAATTCCAAATGGGATCCAAACCCCAAATAAGTCTGTTTTACTCTGTATAAAGCTTGTACAGGGTAAACTCATAAACTGTCCGCCCTCTATAACACTGATAGAGAGAGATGCACAGCTGTTTGCTCCCCCAAGTATTAATCACTTACTCTGGCTTGATTAATAAACAAAAGTGATTTTATTAAGTATAAAAAGTAGAATTTAAGTGGTTTCAAGTAATAACAGACAGAACAAAGTATCAGAGGGGTAGCCGTGTTAGTCTGAGTCTGTAAAAAGCAACAAAGGGTCCTGTGGCACCTTTAAGACTAACAGAAGTATAGGGAGCATAAGCTTTCGTGGGTAAGAACCTCACTTCTTCAGATGCAAGTAATGGAAATCTCCAGAGGCAGGTATAAATCAGTGTGGAGATAACGAGGTTAGTTCAATCAGGGAGGGTGAGGTGCTCTGCTAGCAGTAGAGGTGTGAACACCAAGGGAGGAGAAACTGCTTCTGTAGTTGGATAGCCATTCACAGTCTTTGTTTAATCCTGATCTGATGGTGTCAAATTTGCAAATTTGGAGCTCAGCAGTTTCTCTTTGGAGTCTGGTCCTGAAGTTTTTTTGCTGTAAGATGGCTACCTTAACATCTGCTATTGTGTGGCCAGGGAGGTTAAAGTGTTCTCCTACAGGTTTTTGTATATTGCCATTCCTGATATCTGACTTGTGTCCATTTATCCTCTTGCGTAGTGACTGTCCAGTTTGGCCAATGTACATAGCAGAGGGGCATTGCTGGCACATGATGGCATATATAACGTTGGTGGACGTGCAGGTGAATGAGCCGGTGATGTTGTAGCTGATCTGGTTAGGTCCTGTGATAGTGCTGCTGGTGTAGATATGTGGGCAGAGTTGGCATCGAGGTTTGTTGCATGGGTTGGTTCCTGAGTTAGAGTTGTTATGGTGCGGTGCGTGGTTGCTGGTGAGAATATGCTTAAGGTTGGCGGGTTGTCTATGGGCGAGGACTGGCCTGCCTCCCAAGGTCTGTGAAAGCGCTTTCTTCTGCAGCTAACTCAGTCATCTTCACCTTCATTTTCCTGTTTGTTCATAATCTGGAAAATAAAAACAAGCTTTCCTGCTTTTTCAGGTCCCAAACGATTTCTCAATTTGGAATGAATTAGTCCAAGGGAAGAAAATATTCTTTCTACACCGGCAGAAGAAGCTACTGCTGTTAAAAGTGAGATTATCACTCAACTTCAACAGTCTCTGAATCCAAGTGCTTAAGTGACTTCCACCAGTTCACTGGTGTGACTTTCTTTAAAACATCATCAGCAAACATCTATTTTTTGAATGGTTCACCCTTAGCTCTGAACTTTATTATAGTTGGCATTATAGAGGGATGATTGCTGGATGTCCATGTCATAGCCAACTCCTCTTCTTCAGCAGTTAAGGTTTGATCCTGGTACCAAGTATTGAGAATATTTGCAAGAAAATGAGCTGGAGATAGTGCTTGTCCCATTCATTTTTTTAATGCTTGTAATTTAACTCTGTCATTGCATATTTCTCTTTTTTTAATATCTCACTCAGGTCCTTCCAAATTTCAACAGCATCAGCAATAAAACAGCTATTTCCCTGCATTTTGTTCAAGGCTACAGAAATAGGCTTCAGGGTACTCAGCATGTGTTCAACATTTCTCTTAAGCCAAATGTTGAGAACTTTGGCTATGGCAGTGCCATCTATTTTTCCACGATTTTGTTCACAAACTGTCATCAGATTAGGCCAGTTCTTGATATGGTGCTCAAAACAGTCCACTGCTGAGTTCCATTGCACGTCTTGTGGGAGTTAGCTTGGTTCCTCCCACTTTTTTCAGAGCAGCTGCTGCAAAGTGGTTATTATGGAAGTATTTTGCAATTTCGGCAACATTAGCCTTTATTTCTGGAACACTGAAGTCTTTGGTTAGGAGGTCATACAATGAGCACTGCAACTGTATGTTATTAGTTTGGGACTCTTCATTCTCTTCTAAATAATTTATTCTCCTCTTGGATACATTTGCAGCATTGTCTGTGACCAAGCTGCGTACTAGACATTTGAATTTTTTTCCACAATTTGTTATATCTTTTACTGCTACGTCTTGTAAGTATTCTGCTGTGTGTGCATTTCCTGATGTATCAATTGTTTCTATGAGGAAGACATTCCCTTCTTCTGTTGTCACACAAGCACATACAACAGGATCATTGTGGACACTGCTCCACCCATCAAGACTCAGGTTAACAATTTTACCCTCTAGACCCTTTGCACACTGCTCAATTTCTCTTTCATACACTTTATCCAGCAATTTGCCTGCGACATCTGCTCTGTTGGGTGGACTGTATCCTGATCTTAATGACTGAACCATGTTAATGAAGTGTGGGTTCTCAATCATACGGAAGGAGAGTTTGTTGCATAAACAAACCAGGCAATTTTTTCATCAATTACCTCTTTTTGTAATCTGCTGGTTCTTATCACAAACTTATCTATGGTTGTTTCTGGATAATGGAGATTTTTATTACTTTTTGCTACAGGTGATATACTGTGGCTATGTGACATACATGATGTTGCTGAAACACTATCATTGGCAGATAACTCTGAAACTATAGAAAATGATGGTGATCTTGAAGGTGGATAGTCTTCAGAATCCTGTATGTTGAGGATGAATTCTCCTAAACAAAATAAGTGAATGCAGTTATTTAATTATTATTACCATTGCATTCACTGATAGTACTAATTTAAAGGTGAAATTGTAAAAGGAAGATCTGCCTATTTCAATTATTTATTTTTATCACAACTGCATCTAAAATGATAGTACCATAGAGTAACTACTATATTTTTTGCTCAAACATGAGAATTCAAGAATAGTCCAGAAGGAAGACAAGCAGTCCTTAAGAAAGAAGTATGAAATAAAAAAGTTTAGCAACCTGAAGATCCTGCATGTTCAGACATGTTCCTTTCATTATCTTCAATGCAGCTTCCTCCTGAGAAGGAACACTTCTCATGATGTTGTTTCATTCGGGCAACCAGGCCTTGCATTTCTTTGTTGCACTGTTTGCATTTTGCACACATGCCTGTCTTATCCACAGGTAGGGGAACTTCATTAAAATATTCCCAAACTTCTTTTACGGCCTGCTGCCATTATAGGTTTTCCCTTCAAGTGAGAGAATGGTATGATAGATCTCAAATCAATGAAGGCTACACTCAGAAAGACCTCAAGACTTCTGGAATATGCTGCTCAAACAGTTTCACTTTTGTTTCTACTGCCTGTCCCTCCCTTCTCACATTTATCTCCAGACTTCTCCTTGTCCAGATCTGTTCCGCCCCCAACAATCTTCTATTCATTGAACTTTTTGAAACTTTGCACTTTCAGAGAGAGAGGTAAGGGATTGACTCTGTGTACACAAATTTGCAGAGGGACAATAGGGTTGAGGTCTATTATTTCTCACCTCGATATATTATTTATTTATTTAAAAACATTTTTGCTGTTAACAAGCATGTTATCTCTGGAGACACAAATCCACAGTTTGAGAACTGCAAAACTAAGCATCTCTGATGGTACCGTCTAGAAGACTGAGCATCAAGTCCCATTGGATAGATAGAAAGATTAACCTAAATAATCTATACAGAAGCCCCTGAAATCCTATAAGATTGGGTCCCTAATCCATGAACTATTGGAACTCATTTACAAAACTTTTCTTAAACATTACATGAATATATTGTCTCATACTATAGAATTAGAATTTATAATCCCTATTCTGTGATGAGATATGTTTGAGCTATAATGTATCTTAATTAAAACTATCTTTTAGATAGATTTTTTTTCCTCAAAACACATTGTATGAAAAAAAGATTTAAAGAAAAACAATCCGATTTTTTTTTAATCATTGATTTTTATCCACCCTGATATTAATCTGAAGTAGTATTTTATTTGTTCTGTCTTAAAATAAAATTTCAAAAATGCACAAAACAATTCAGACTTCCCATGCCATCCACTTATTAGACATGTTTGTTTTGAGAGAGACAATGCAAGTATTCTGTTGAGCTTGTCTGTTGGAGAATAAAAATTAGTATCCTAGTACTACAAGAATATAAAAACAAAAGGTCGCTCCATGTAAATAATAATCAAATTTATCACTGAATTTTATTGAAACTCAGAAAATAACTCTAATCAAATTGTTGCTGAAAATCTAAAATACTTAAAGAACAATTTATAATTAAGGACCAACTCCAAGAAGCAATCCCATGAGTTTTTCAATGCAGTTTAGTTTGATCTGTAGTTAAAAAAACATGTGTACAGGGCAACTAATTTTTGCTGGTCTCATGGGTGGTCTCTTAAAACAGATTTTGCTGTCATTAAAGATGCAATATTCATGTCCGATAACTTTGTATTTTTATGTGGAACTACAAGTACTAAATCTTTTAAACACTTGACAAGGTGGCTTCACATGTTAAATCAGAAAAACAGAATTCTCCATTTTCACATCTAAATGAATATTTTCCAAATGCACTGATGGGAGAGGCATTTTGCCTTTTCTCTATTAGATTAGGTGCTATATATAGGGTACCACGTAACTGGACTGTTGTGAGATGCATATTTTTATTAGTGTCCTTTGATTACATATGGAAATGTTTCAAGAAATTTGTTCTGTGGAAATGTATCTGTATTTCAAATATTCTATTTGAACGGAGCGACATAATCTAGTAAAAGTACCCCTGCTGCCGCCCGTATTAGCAATCATTGCTCGCACTGGAATGAAAATTAAACAGATTTCCAGAGGAAAAGTACTAGGGAGACAATCCTCCCTCACAAACAAAACAAAACAAAACACCCCACCAAAACTTTTCTATACAAATCTGGAAAAGTAATTATTTGAACCTTGCAGGATTATGCAAATAGAAAAATTGCTGTTCGTGAGATCTCATATCAAGAGGTTCTTCCATGGGAAGGATTGTGTTAGAACTTACAGACAAGAAGTTGAGTCCTTTTGCAAGACATGGCCATTTTTCAAACACTCCTAGAAATTTTCTCAGGCTGATTTCTGTCTGAATGGTACAAGATAATGAACATATGTAATTATTTCTCTTTTGAAACTCATTACATATTGCACTAGGTTATTGTCATTCAGGTGAACTTAAACTGGATACAAAGTTCGAGTGGAGCTGGCTAAGTGGTATTGTTTTTCTTTAAAAAGTCATTTTCTGCAGTAGTTAATGTGTAAGGAAAATTTAGGGTCAAAACAAAACAGAAATGGTGGGTGAATCATTTTTCTAAAGACGAGGCTGAACCACTGTTGCCAACCTGGTCCTCCATGCCTTCACCTGCCCCCCTTCAAATTCTTCCTTAAGATACTCCTCTTATGTGACACCTTCTAAACTAGGGTTACCATATTTGGAGCCTCCTAAAGGAGGACACTCCACGGGGCCCCGGCCCCGCCCCA
>NW_020664435.1:11750951-11755518 GCF_002925995.2 Terrapene triunguis | reverse complement strand
TTTTGCCGGACATGTCCGGCTTTTTGGGATTTCCCCCCGGACGGGGATTTGAGTCCCAAAAAGCCAGACATGTCCGGGAAAATCCGGACGTATGGTAACCCTATTCTAAACCCCAATAATCTTAGCAAAGACTATCCCCCCAAATCACTACTGTACATCCCAATATTCTCCATCAGACTTTCCTGTCTGCTAAAATCATTAAGCTGCCATAAAGCAGCTAGATATGGCTAGTGGAGAATTTCCCCAGTTCAGGTTGGGAAGAGTGTGTATCGGGGATGTTCAGTGGGCAGGATAGGAGGGAGGAAGAGCTATGTGTATGTTGTTTTGCCTGTCAGTACTTAGATTGTAAGTTCTGTGAGGACATGACCCGTCTCTTTATTTGTGTATCAGTCTGTCTCTGGTATTTCTAAGGATCCTGTCGCCATGATATCTCAGCACTCTATTTAATATGGTGTCAGGGATCTACAAATAATTACAAGGACTGCATGAGGGCTCAGGGGAACAGATTACTTCCCACCATCTTGTTAGTAGAATGCGAGATACCTATTTCACCATGCTGCTACTAACAAAATACTATGAATTTTTTTACTTTTAAAACCTTTTTTGTTAAATTTTGTGGACATACAAAACCTAAGCTTTGTGATGCAAAAAAACCCATGTTTTCAAAAATGTCAGATACATAGTTATGCAAACACAATCATTAAGCAGTTGTTAGTGTGTCAGATTTTGCATTTGTGGTGTCAGAACAAAAGATTTGTTGTCCAACATACCTTCTTTAGATTTTCCTCAATCAATTTTTGAACTTTGAACATAAAGATTTTGCATGTCCTATAAACAAGTTCATATTGACTTTTTTTTTTTTAATCCACAGGATGGTACAAAACAAAAGAGAGAACGGAAGAAGACTGTGTCATTTAGCAGCATGCCAACTGAGAAGAAGATCAGTAGTGCAAGTGACTGTATTAATGCAATGGTTGAAGGCTCTGAGCTCAGAAAGTTTCGATCCAACTCTAGAGTATATCACCGGTACTTTCTTTTAGATGCAGATATGCAGTCCCTGCGTTGGGAACCTTCAAAGAAGGATTCAGAAAAAGCAAAGATTGATATTAAATCAGTCAAAGAAGTGAGAACAGGAAAAAATACAGATATATTCCGCAGCAATGGAATTTATGACCAGATATCAGAAGACTGTGCATTTTCTATTATTTATGGAGATAACTATGAGTCTCTAGATCTCGTTGCTAACTCAGCAGATGTTGCAAACATTTGGGTAACTGGGCTAAGATACCTAATTTCTTATGGAAAACATACACTAGATATGATAGAAAGTAGCCAAGATAATATGCGGACTTCATGGGTTTCACAAATGTTTAGTGAAACTGATGTAGATAATTTTGGACATATAGCCCTTTATAAAGCTGTTCAGTTTATAAAAAGATTAAATCCGGGTTTAAAAACAAGTAAAATTGAGCTGAAGTTCAAAGAGTTACATAGATCCAAGGACAAAACTGGTACTGAAGTTACAAAGGAAGAATTTATTGAAGTTTTCCATGAGCTTTGTACCCGACCTGAGATCTACTTCTTATTGGTTCAGTTTTCCAGCAATAAAGAATTCCTAGATACCAAGGACCTTATGATGTTTTTAGAAGCAGAACAGGGAATGGCACATGTCACAGAAGAAATAAGCCTTGAAATTATTCACAAATATGAACCATCAAAAGAGGGCCAGGAAAAGGGCTGGCTCTCAATAGATGGTTTTACTAATTATCTTACTTCACCTGACTGTCATATATTTGATCCAGAGCATAAAAAGGTTTGTCAGGACATGAAACAACCTTTATCCCATTATTTCATAAACTCATCTCACAATACATACTTGATAGAGGACCAGTTCCGAGGTCCGTCTGATATCACAGGATATATTCGTGCTCTTAAAATGGGTTGCCGAAGTGTTGAATTGGATGTATGGGATGGTCCAGATAATGAGCCTCTAATTTATACAGGACATACAATGACATCACAGATAGTCTTCCGCAGTGTAATTGACATTATTAACAAGTACGCATTTTTTGCTTCAGAATACCCTCTTATTCTGTGTTTAGAAAATCATTGTTCTATTAAGCAGCAGAAAGTTATGGTTCAACACATGAAGAAAATTTTGGGCGACAAGCTACACACACAGTCTCCAAACATAGAAGAGTCTTATCTTCCCTCACCTGACTCACTTAAAGGGAAAATACTAATTAAAGCAAAGAAGCTTTCCTCTAATTGCTCTGGGCTAGAGGGAGATGTTACAGATGAAGATGAAGGAGCAGAAATGTCACAAAGAGTAGGGAAAGAGGGTGCAGAACAACAGAACACTGTGATAGTGAAACGATTTCAGCTTTGCAAAGAGCTTTCCGAATTGGTAAGCATATGTAAATCAGTTCAGTTCAAAGAGTTTCAAGTCTCATTTCAGCTCCAGAAATACTGGGAAGTTTGTTCATTTAATGAAGTGCTTGCTAGCAAATATGCCAATGAAAATCCAGGAGACTTTGTAAATTACAACAAACGTTTTCTTGCCAGGGTTTTTCCTAGCCCTATGAGGATTGACTCTAGTAATATGAATCCCCAGGATTTTTGGAAGTGTGGCTGTCAGATAGTAGCCATGAACTTTCAGACACCTGGCTTAATGATGGACCTTAACATTGGTTGGTTTCGACAAAATGGAAATTGTGGCTATGTCCTTCGTCCTGCCATCATGCGAGAGGAAGTATCCTTCTTCAGTGCAAATACAAAAGATACTGTGCCTGGAGTTTCACCTCAGCTTCTTCACGTTAAAATTATTAGTGGGCAAAACTTTCCTAAACCCAAAGGGTCAGGTGCCAAAGGTGATGTTGTAGATCCTTATATATATGTAGAAATTCATGGAATCCCAGCAGACTGTGCAGAAAAAAGGACAAAAACTGTGCATCAAAATGGAGACAATCCAATTTTTGATGAAAGTTTTGAATTTCAAATTAATCTTCCTGAACTAGCTGTCATGCGTTTTGTAGTACTAGATGATGATTACATTGGGGATGAATTTATTGGGCAGTACACTATTCCCTTTGAGTGTTTACAGACAGGCTATCGGCATGTTCCACTGCAATCTTTAACTGGAGAAATTTTAGCACATGCTTTCTTGTTTGTACATGTTGCCATTACTAATCGAAGGGGTGGTGGGAAACCTCATAAACGGGGCCTTTCAGTGAGGAAAGGAAAGAAATCCAGGGAATATGCTTCTATGAGAACATTATGGATTAAACCCATAGATGAAGTATTCAAGAATGCTCTCCAGCCTATACGGGATGCCACGGATCTGAGAGAAAATATGCAGGTACAGTTTTTACGATGAAATTATCAATGTTTGTGCCACAGTTATACTTTTGCATTATGGTGTGTCTACAGTGTGTGTTACATAGATTGTAAATGTTAACTGCATTTTATAATATTATTAATTTATCATGTTTTTATACTGTACAAATTTAAAAACGGACAGACTGTATTTGAACAGCAGCTGGATGATATTGTCTATTAAGATAACTCCTAGTAGAAACACATGGTTTGTGCTATAATTCAAGCCTATTAACTGGCCCTATTTCTTGAGAAGGAGTACACTAGATATACTGAAGGAAAAGGTAGAGGCTACTTTTCAGCTTTAAGAAATTAAGTAAAATAGAAGTGCAGGGAGAAAACATTCTAACAATAATAAAACTTGTGAACAGTTTACTGTATATTCAAAGACCCCCTCATATCTGAAAGAATTCTCAAGGACGCTGTAAATGAAACATAGTGTGATGGCTTCCCCATCTCTTTATGAGGTGAAAAATTTCCTCACATCACTAGCAGACCTTTCAAAGAGATCCTTCCCTTACCAGGATCCAAAAGAGCATTAGTATTTTACAAACAAGTTAAATGGGAATGGAGTTACTCCTTCTCCCCCAAAAGGGGTGTTTTAAAGACTGCAATATCAAACAAATACAGTATCGCAGAATGTTAGGAAGTAGTGTAGGCTAAGATGCTGGGTTATGGATCCCACTGTTAGATTGCGTCTTTTGTGTATCGATAAACATTCCTGGTACAAGAACTGCTGATCTAGGACAGAGTAGAGAAAAATGTAAATTCTGTTTAATGAATCTTTTAACTATATAAAAGCTACAGTAAAAGTCCTAGCACTAAAAAATAAAATTAAGCATAACCATATCAAAAAGGTTACCCATTAAATCTTATTTTATGTGACTTTAAGGAAAAACTGGTTCAAAGAAACATGCTTGAGGCTCAATTCCAGATTTTAAAAGGGTGTTTGTTTGTACTGTATATCAGTGCAGATAACTTTTGTTTATGAATAAAGTTATGTTGAAAGTTGTAATAATGAAAGATTTTAACAGTATTGCAAACTTTAAAGATTACACTTGTTTTTCCGAATTGTATCCAGCAGCTTCCCCATTTCATTCAGTATGATTTATGCCAAGGACATTATTATAGGCAAAGATCACAAACAAAATGTGGAGGCATGATTATGACTGGTAAATGAGATTCAGATTGC
>NW_020664435.1:11636548-11750941 GCF_002925995.2 Terrapene triunguis | reverse complement strand
CAAAATGTGGAGGCATGATTATGACTGGTAAATGAGATTCAGATTGCAGACTAGATATGAATGTAATCTGTAATTAACGAAAGACTCAAAAAAAAAATCTTCTAGCCTATACACAATGGAATTAGAGTGCCTTAAGGAGAAACCTGGATCCTAGGACTTGAATATACAATAAGAAAGTGTGCTCGTAACTAGTATGCTATTTTATTTTTCAGATTGGTGTGTTTTTGAAAAACGTAATTTAGTAGGGTTTTTTAGGGTCAGTGCATGGGAAGGAATTTCCTTGTATGCATTTCATTTTGTTACTTTGAAAGATGTATTTACATCTTTCCAACTTATCAGTAGCATACCTGGAAATGTTCCCAAGAGGGGTATAGTTGAGGTGAATGATAGAATGCTAATTTTGATTATTTTAACTGACAGATTTGAATAATATGTCTATAAGATTTAAATTGTAATATAATTTGTGCTACACGCTGTATAAACAGGCCTAAAAAAATGAAAAAATCCATTAAAATAAAGACAATTGCAAAATGTATAAGTCAGGGAATTTGAAATGGTTTCATTTCTTAATTACATATCCATTTACTACTATAATCACCATGATATAGCAGCTAGAGGAGAGACAACTTCAGGTATCTAGGTATTTTAAATATGAAATAGAAAAGTATTTCATGGAATAAAGTACACGTAGAAGTATAATGAACTACACCAAGATCTTGTTTGAGTAGTCATTAGAATCCCTTTATCCATATCTAGGCCTTTTTTCTGTAGTCAGCAATATGCATTGTGTTAGTAATACAAAAGCTGGTATCACTTCCACAGCTGAGTGTATGATGTCCGTGATTATACTGGATACGGTATAGAACATCCACGTTGCTTGGCAGTGCAGTGCAGAGAATCATGAAAGTCAGCATGGGCTAGTGGGTAAGATATCAAACTGGGAGTCAGAAGACCTGAATTCTATTCACTGTCCTGCCACTGACTCGCTATGTGCCCTTAGACAAGCCACTTAACTTCCCTGGGTCTTAGTTTTCTTTTCTGTAAAATTGCTGTTTGTAATGCTTATCCACATTTGTAAAGTTTGAGAGCTATGAATGAAAAGCAGTATAAGGTCTGTCTTTTCAGATTTCCTATTCTTTTATTAAATTCCAATCTAATTATTACAAATAGCCTTGGTTTACTAAACATTGAAAACGAATTATTTGAAAGGCAAAATTAATAGATTCCAAGGCCAGAAGGAACCATTGTGATCATCTAGTTTGACCTCCTGTGTAACATAGGCCATAGAACTTCCCCAAGATAATTCCTAGAACGTATTTTTTAAAAAAAACATCCAATCTTGAGTTAAAAATTGTCAGTATTGGATAATCGATCACGACCCTAGGTAAATTGTTCCAATGGCTAATTACTCTCACAGTTAAACATTTATGTTAATAATTGAGTGATGTACCAGTCACTGTACTGGAAATAATATATGTATACAAATGTATACATAATATGTTCATTTAAAAATAGGTTGAGGTCAACTTGTCTGTGGATTGTCTGTTAAAAGTGGCATACGCATTTAAGCCCTGATTCCAATTTACACTAAAACCACTTTACACCCCTCTGGCAGTATAAAGGGTCTTTCAGAAAGTAAAAATGTGACTCAAGACCTATAAACTTGTCATATACTTTAAAATATGTGCAGAATATCCCAAATGACCAAGATAAGAGGAGCACTTGGAACATTTGTTACTTAAACTTACTGATTTTTCTCTTACAGGTCCACAAACTCCAGACTTGCCACAGATCGCCACCTCCCACTTGGTGCAACAACCCCAAATTCACTATGATGGAGAGCACTCCCATCATGGGAATTGACGAGGCTGGAATCATTTTATAGGATTAAGATAAATGGCTGACGTTTACAATATTTCAATGTTTCTTAAGTTTAAACATATATATTTTATATTCTAGCCTACAAAATAAAAATACTATAAACTCTTGGAAAATGTACAATATTGGGTTTAACAAATACTCTTAGAAGGTGATCTGAGTGATAGTGTGACATCACTAGTGGTGTGCAGCGTTCCAGCATCACACCAAGTGGGAGCCAGCAGATCCTCAGCATGTCTGGAGAATGCTAACATACAATAGGTATGTTTAAAGTTACAAATGGACTGACTTGCCCCCTCCACCTTACTACATTTATTTGAGACATTCAGCACATAACATTTAAGCAGTTGGATTTAAAAAACATTTTAAATACTTTTTGAAGCTTTTCAAAAGCTTGTTCAGTCAACATGGATTAGTAGTTCATTGTTTTTATATTTATTGAAAATTTGAAGTTAGTAGTAGCATATTACAACCTCTTTATTCTAAGTAATATTTATTTTCTGTAGCAGGATTTTAAGTCTATTTGAATTTTTAATATCTCTGATAAATAAAATATTGCAAATATCTACGATGCTTTGTTGGCTCTGGAAAACTGCCATTTTTCCAGGACAAAACCACTGATAGTTCTACACTGTCGCTTGGTTATAACTATTATACAATGAAATATAAGTCTATTAAACTGAATGAATGAGAGATTAAAAATCATGGTTAACTGTAAAGTAACTTTTTTATTTTCTTTTTAACAGAATGCAGTAGTTTCATTCAAAGAATTATGTGGCCTTTCTCCTGTAGCAAATCTTATGCAGTGTATTCTGGCAGTGTCTACCCGCTTGGTCGGACCTGATAGTACACCCTTGGTACTACTGAATCTCAATGATCAGTATCCCACTATGGAGATCCAAGGGACTGTTCCAGAGGTCTTGAAAAAGATTGTAACTGCATATGACATGGTGAGTAGTCCTTTGTGGTTTATGTATGCTGCTTGAAAGACTTTTCTTTTTATAATATACTGTACATGTCTGTTTTCAAAGGTCATTCTAATCTGTGACTTCCTATTTCATTACTTGTGCTTGAAAATTTATTCCCATGAACATTCAGCATCTGACACAGTTTTTAATGTGCGGTGAATGTAAAACTTAATACCTCTTACCTCATGCAAATTCACAAGACTTTGTATTAGTGTATATAAATATGTTAGAAATGTACCTGTTTACTCATTAACTTGTAACTTTTGCATATTGATCTCTTTTTCACATGTGTACAGTGATTTGTTACATTACATTTTTGAATTTATAGAGCTGTAGTTCTTTTCACCATTGATTCAAAGAGTAGAAAATGTTAATGTTTTTAGGAACTGTAATCTTATGAGCAGCGTGATACTGTTGAAATCCGCACATTTTTTTTCATATATATAATATATATATGCTGCATCTCTCCTGTATGTCTCATTTATTTTGGCAGTTGTGCATTCTATAATCAACTCTAATTTTCACTTTAGTTGTTATAAACTTCAGCAAATCTGTAAATGGTGTCTTTAGAAACTAGAAATATTCAGAAATACATAAAAAATTCAAAAGTATACTGCATGGAGAAAGAAAGAACTGTGTAAAAAAAGACTGAAGGATATGAATTCTGTAGCAGAGTGATGAATTATGAAGTTTACATTATGTATATGTAAGGAGGAAAATCAACCGACCAACAGTTTAAAACCTCCACCTGATTTCAGTGGTAGAAATATGGCATGGGGAAGACACAATCTGTCACATAGGGTTAGAGCTTTTGATTTTTTAAAATGAACTCCTCTAAAATTGGAATATGATGATATGTAGATATTCTCTTCCAGGATTTTTCTATTAGTTTTGTGTTTTCAAACAAAACAGCTCAACTGTTTCCCTTTTTAAAAAAATTAGAAAATCAAACCATTAACCTAGGATCTGAAAATATGTATCTGGAGTTACATTTTAGAGCTAATTTCCTGGCACAAATAGCTTTGGAATAGTAACCATACCAGACCCTTCATACTTAGAGGAGCTCATACAGTAGCACTGTTTGTAGAAAGAAAAATTAGTTAACTAGGAGTTCAAGTAGGACTATGGGATCCGTGCATGGCTCAGTGATGAAAACACAGGTGCAGTTTGGTTTAAATGATACCGTACTGTGTAATTACTGTAAGATTAGGATATTATAGTACAAGGTGTTCTTAATTGTTGGGATTACAGATAAATCACAGATAAAAAGAACCTCTGTTGTTGTCAATGGAAAATGTGTCTAAATGTCTGGTTGTTCTGAGGTTGGTGACACTGGCAGCAGAGTTGCTCCTTTCTGGGCATTTCTATACTATCCATAAATTTGGAATATCTGGATTTTTAGAATTAGGATATTTTTTTAAATAGTAATTCTCTTAAAGAATTTTCGAGCAAGGGTCATTGTTATGTCTATTCAACCTTAATTCCATGGTGAAAAAATTATTTGCCTGGAAATTAAAATTAAAAAAAAAAAAAAAAAGGATTTCTCAGTGACAAACTGCAAGTTGCACCAAGATAGACCATTCCTTCCCAGAGAGTTTCATACCTCCATTTCTTTCTTTCTTTCTTTCTAATATTCCTCTTACCTGAGGCTTTGTCTTTCATGTGGCTTTTCCTTTCCCCCTTTAGTCTGTGCATTCTTGGAATATAAAGTGTGCTTTGACTTGATGCATGCTTTATAGAAAACCCATCAGAAATAAAGAATTCATTATGTACATATAAAAGGAGATCATATCTGCAAAGTTGTACACACAAATCATCTCCTTTTATATGTACATAATGAATTCTTTATTTCTGATGGGTTTTCTATAAAGCATGCATCAAGTCAAAGCACGCTTTATATTCCAAGATGAAGGCAACAACACATGCCAGGATCAGCAGGGGAAAAAATGGAATTTCTAGAGTGAAGCCATTTTGAAGATATGATGAAAAATGAGACACACTTCATTTTTTGGAACCTCTTTATCTCGGAAATGCCTTGTCTAATTTGACAGAAACATTCCAGAAAACTTTTTATTGTGGGCTGAGAACTAATTGTAAAATTTCACATGGTTACATTTGATTCTAATGGATGTCATGGGATGCACAGGCTGTTTTAAGGTTCATAAGCAGAATCCTTTTTCTTCGAGTGCTTGCTCATGTTGATTCTATCATAGGTGTGCGCATGTCCACGTGCACGGTCATCAGAGATTTTTGCCTTAACAGTTTCCGTAGGGCCAGCTGTGTCACCCCCTTGAGTGCTGTGCTGTGCTCATGCACTGGTATATCAGGTGCTGCCGGCCCTACACCCTCTCAGTTCCTTTTTACCGCCCGTGGTGGTCAGTCGGAGCGCCTTTCCTTGCTCATCAAGGGCTAGCGGTTTTTCTTATCTCAATCTTTGTGCCTTAAGGCTTTGTATATAGTTATTCTTTGTGTTAAGTACCTGTTTATTGTAGTAGTTTGTTAGTAGCTAGGTCCCAGTGGGGACTCTGACCCCAGCAGGGCATGCCCCAGTCTCTGGGTTTTAAGCCCTGCGAATCCTGTAACAGGCCTATGCCCGTTAGCGACCCCCATGGCAGCTGTCTCAAGTGCTTGAGAGAAGTGCACATTAAAGAGAGGTGCTGGATTGTAAAAACTTTCAGCCTCGCACGCAGAAGGAGAGGGACATCAGGCTCAGAGCTTTCCTTATGGAGTCCGCTCGGTATCGGTGCGAAGTACACCACTGGGGCCCTCCTGGTACCATTTTATGTCGCCAGTACCGAAGAAGAGGGCAAAGAAGCACGGCTCCCCAGCACCATCAAAGAAGGGCCAGTTGACAGTAAGAAAAAGAATCTGCCCCGGATCACCCGCCTACCCCTGAGCCCCGCAGTCGGTCCTCTCTAGTTGGGGCCGTTAACGCAGTAAAAGGTCCTCCTCTGATTCCTGTGAGCTGGGACTGGACCAACTTCCCTGCTGGCACTGATGCCTTCGAGAGCTCAGGCGTTGAAGGAGCACAAGCCGCCAATGCCGCCAGTGCATCTAGTGCCGCAGGCTTCGGCTAAGGCTCCCCAAGAGGGCAAGCCAGCCGATACGGCTCCCCAGGGAGTGGTGGAGCATTGCCGATCCCTTGAGATGATGGCGTGCTCTCCACCTCTGCACCGCCTGACGCCAGTGCCATCGTTGAGATCAGCGCAGACTTACCATTGGTCACCGGCCCCTGGTCATGGTCGCCGTCATCTCGATGCGGCTTGCTGAGAGAGAGGTGTCAATCCCCTATTACCGGTGCCGGTCGCCATCCTGGAAGTCGTCCCATCACCAATCCCATCTCCTTCCCACCTCTGATCTCCTTGGCACCGTCCCCGGTCGCCGCACCGTCGGTGCCCAGTCCCTTCAGGTGGGGCACCAGTTCCCAGTGTCAGTGGCCTCTACAGCCCCTCCATGGTCTCTGGAAGGGGACTCATCTGGATTGCAGGGCCGCTTCAGCCCATCGCCTCGTCCCCAGTGACAAGATTGGGTGTCCAAGCCAACATCGCCGGTACTGGGGCAATGGCAGCCAGGCCAGTGGCCAGCGCAGTGGCCATGTTGGAATGTCTGGGGGGTTCCGGTCATGGTGAAGCCCCCTTCGGTCCATTCATCAGCCACCACCACGGAACCAGGCCCAGTAACAGAAACACACCTGGTGGCCAAGTCTCAGAAGGCTGTGCCTACCCCCAAGCCATCCTCCCCAGTGGAGGAGGAGGACCAGGCTCCCCCTTCTCCATTGCAGTCCTCCTCTTCATCCCCCAACAAGGTGGTTGCGGGACCCTCCAGAGCCAGCCTGCCTGATGATGTTAAAGACCACCAGGCCTTATTTCAGCGAGTGGGAGAAAACTTGGGCCTGGAAGTGGAGTTGATGGCTGAACAGGAGGACATCCTGTTCAACGTCTTGTCAGCCTTGACCCCTACCCATATTGCACTACCGGTGCATGAAGAGGTCCTCAAAATTGCCAAGGCCAATTGGCAGATGCCCTCCTCCATCCCTCCCACCGCAAACCATGCTGAGAAAAAGTACTTTGTCCCGGCCAAAAGTTTGGGCAAAAACAGGGGCACTCTAATTCCACCTCAAGAAATAAGGAGGCCAGGCGACTGGACTTGTTTGGAAGAAAAATTTATTCCATTGTAAGTCTACAGTTTCGGGTGGCGAACCTCTTGGGCTGTTATAACTTCAGTTTATGGGACGCTCTCCATAAGTTTGAGGAGTCCCTCCCACAAGACTGGGTCCAAGAATTTGTCACTCTGGTGCAGGAGGACACCATGGCGACCCTTCAGATGGTGTGGATATGGCAGACTTGGCAGCGAGGATGATGAGCTCCTGGCTTCAAACTGCTGGACTCTCCCAGGAGATGCAGAACTCTATTCAAGACCTCCCTTTCGATTGGAACGGTCTGTTCTCCGATCAGACGGATGCGAGGCTGCTTGGAATGAAGGACACCAAAGCCAACCTCAGTTTGCTGGGCATTCACACCGCAGTCGGCGCGTAAGAATTTCTGGCCACCCCCAACACCAAGGTCATGGCAGCCTCGTTCCGGGCCTGCTAGAAGAAGGGACTGGGACACTGTCTTTCTGTCTCCCGCTGTGCAGCCTGGCCAGGCCAACCATTCTGCAGGGCAGAAGCATTTGTTTTGATGGCACGTTTGAGAGCGACGCCCCAGCTAATTCCCTGGATCCACTGCTACATTTCCTCAACCACCTTTTCCCCTGCCGCTCAGCCTGGTTGCAGGTTACCTCAGGCCATTGGGTCCTGGTCATAATAGCTCGGGGCTATACCCTGCAATTTTTGGTCACCCCTTCCTTCTCCCCATTCCTCGTTCCTCTTTAGGGACCCTTCTCACAAGCAACTCCTCATTTAGGAGATCAAGAACCTGCTGCGTCTGAGGGCCATGGAGGGGCATGAAAGGAAAGGGGTTCTACTCCTGGAACTTCCTAATCCCGAAAGCAAAAGGGGGCCTCAGACCCATCCTGGACCTGCGTCACCTCAAGAAGTCTCTCAAGAAGTTGAAGTTTCGCTTGGTCTCCCTGGCCGCCATCATCCCCTCCCTGGATCTGGGAGACTGGTACGTCACTCTTGACTTGAAAGACGCTTACTTCCACATTTCTATATTCCCAGGCCACAGGTGCTTCCTCCATTTTGTGGTGGGAGGGAGCTATTTCCAGTTCACGGCACTCTCTTTGGCTCTGAGGGTGTTCACAAAGTGCATGGCGCCAGTGGCCGCTTACCTCAGACGTTGGGGGGGTCCACCTGTTTCCGTACCTCGACGACTAGCTCATCAAGGGCAGGTCTCTGGATCAGGTGCAGAGGAGCCTAGACCTGGTGCACTCCACTTGCTATGACCTGGGCCTGTTGATAAACACAGAAAAGTCCACGTTAACGCCAGTCCAATGCATAGAGTTCATCTGGGACATTCTTGACTTCCTGCAGGCCAGGGCCTTCCTTCCAGAAGCATGTTTTCAGGACATGGTGGATCTAATCTGCCATTTAAGGAACCACCCACTCACTACAGCCCACACCTGCCTACATCTGGTGGGGTATATGGCCACATGCACGTACGTGTCAGCCATGCTCAACTCCATCTGCGGCCTCTGCAGGTGCGCCTGGACTCTGTCTATATCCCCAATAGGCACTCCCTGGACCAAGTGGTTACGGTGCTGAGCCACATCATTTTGTCCCTGAATTGGTGGCTGTATCCCAAGTTGGTGCTGCCCCCCGTCCCCATTGCTGACCCTGGTCTCCAACGCCTCGGATCTGGGCTGGGGAGCACACCTGGGCGAGCTCAGCACCCAGGGCCGTTGGCTACAGGACAATCTAGCCCTCCTTATCAACGCCTGGCCTGCCAGGTGTTCTTGCCCCACCTGAAAGGCAAGGTGGTGCAGGTCCTGACGGCCAATACCACCACGATGTATTACATCAACAGGCAGGAAGGGGCCAGATCCTCAGCCCTTTGTCAGGAGGTGCTCAGCCTTTGGGACTTCTGTGTGCAGCATGCCATTCATCTAATCGCCGCCCATCTACCCAGCTCCAAGAGTGTCCTAGCAGACCGCCTCAAGAGGACCTTCTCGTCTCGCCAGGAGTGGTCCCTCCATCTGGAGATGGTCAACGTAATCTTCCAAAAGTGGGGAAGTCCCCAGGTGGACCTGTTCATGTCCAGGCAGAACAGGAAGTGCCACCAGTTTTTCCTCATCCAGGATCTGGAGAAAGGTTCCTTTTCGGATGCCTTCCTCATCCCTTCATCGGGGTGCTCATGTATGCCTTTCCGCCGGTGCCATTGATCCACAGGATCCTGGTGAAAGTCAAGCAGGACAGAGCGAGAGCCATCCTCGTGGCCCCATCAGCCCTGCTTCAGCATGCTGTTGGACCTGTCGACAGCCGCCCCTCTTCAGCTGCCTCTTCAACCGGATCTGCTGTCGCAGAGCCACGACAACCAGCTGCATCTGAACCTGGTGACGCTGCACCTGACAACTTGGCTGTTGCGTGGCTGAGTGTGGAAAAAAGGGCATGTTTGGCCCGTGTTCAGCAAGTTTTGCTCGGCAGTAGGAAACTCTCAACCAGAGCAACTTACCTGGCAAAATGGAAAAGATTCCAGTATTGGGCCTCAGAGCGGCACCTTCGGGCCTTGCAAGCCTCGCTTCAGGACATTCTGGATTAAATGCTGCATCCTAAGCTTCAAGGGTTGTCCCTCTCTTCCACCAAAGTCCACCTGGTGGCCATCTTGTTGCTACATCCCCCAGTCCAGGGCAGGTTTCTCTTTGCCCATCCCATGACAACGCAATTCTTGAAAGGGCTGGAGCGCTTCTACCCACACATCCAGGAACCGGGCCCTCCTTGGGACCTGAATCTTGTGCTGTCCAGGCTCAGGGGTCATCACTTCGAACCCTTGGCTTTCTGGTCCCTCCTGCTTCTCTCCTGGAAGGTTTCTTTCTTGGTCGCTATAACGTTGGCCCATAGGGGGTCAGAGATCAGGGCTCACTTTGGAACTGCCTTATACGGTCTTCAAGGACAAAGGTCAGCTGCGCCTGCACCCGGCGTTTCTGATCATGGTCATGTCCCAGCAAGTTCGAGAAGACGCTGGCTTCAGCAGAGCAGTGCTACAATCTGCAATGCCTTGAACTCTGAGCCCACCTCTGAGGATTCTGCTTGGGAGTCACCTACAATGGTATTGACACGAACAAGCACTTGAAGAAGAAAAAACGATTACCCACTTTTTCATAACTGTTGTTCTTCAAGATGTGTTGCTCATGCCCATTCCATTACTTGTCCTCCTACCCCTCTGTCAGAGTTGTCAGCAAGAGGGAAATGAGAGGGCCTAGGGCCGGCAGTGCCTGATATACCAGGGCATGAGCGCGGCACTCAAGGGGACAACACAGCCGGCCCTAGGGATACCACTAAATCAAACATCTCCAATGACTGTGCACGTGGGCACGTGCACACCTAGAATAGAATCGACATGAACAACACATCTTGAAGAACAATAGTTATAAAATTTGGGGACAAATTGAAATTAAGATACCCAGGCAAGGACACTTTCTGTTCACAAATTCCAAAGACATTCTTCTTTTGTTTTTTGGCCTGCTACTGTTAAGTTAGGAGGTAGTTGTGAAAATTAGGTATATAATGGGAAGACAAATTCAGTCTTAATTTAGAGAGAGACTATCACCTCTCCATAATAATAATTTCTTACTTATTTTACTTTGTGCTAGCATGTGCCTCACAGTCTGTTCAGAATTATGTTTTAACAGAGTTGCTCCAATTTATCATTTACTATCAATGTGAAATCAGGGTGACAGCAAACATTACCTTGTGGAATGTTTTTCAAACAAACCTTGGTTACCATGGTAAGTGCATAGGCTATCTTTGGTTTACATTGTTGTTTCATTCTGGATGTGGCATGTGGTTAATATGGATATTTTCAAAGCACCCACTGTTTCAGGGTCAGTCTATCTCAGACAGATACAGTAATTTAATATTTAACAGTTCTTTGACAGAAATACTTTCCCGGCTGTAAAAACTACAGTAAACATTTACCCTAGCAAAGTGGTCAACAGTTATTCAGTAGAATTTGTTTGCACAGTGAGTGACTAGAGGGCTCTATATATTTGTTCAATAAACTATGATAGGATGCAAGTCCTCTTCAACGAAAGAGTTAGTCTGCAATAAAATAATTACTAAAGAGTACAATTCAGGGATAAAACTGGTGAAAATGTCTTTAGTACAATACAGGAATAGTATAGTTATTAAAGAAACACTGAGTCAAGTAAGCATGACTTAATTAGAACATCCCAGGATACTTGTTATTTTACATATTCTTGACAAAAAGATACAATGTTATTCTAGTCAGTCAGCATTCACTACAGTGTCATTGAAATTCTGGGATTTTGGGTATGTTTTACAAGGCATTTGAAGTCAGTGGATGGAAAGACATCTGTTGTCTTTAGTGGTAGTTGAATTGGATGCTTAATGTGTATTGTGGGTAAAGTGGACATTTAGTAAGGAAGATAGAAATGATACACACAGGAGCTAAAGTGCTGGTTCCATAGAAGACAATGGGGATTTTGCCATTGACTTCATTGGGACCAGAATTTTACCCAGGAATTTTAAAAAGGAGGATCTTTCATATTTGTCTACACTATAGTGAGTCAGGGCATGTTTTCAGAATATTAATTAAAAAAAAGTAATGAGAATCACCTAAGTCTGTTTCCCAGAATACCGAGATGCTTATTTTCCTAGGTTGATGAAGCTGCGAAAGACTCCTGAATGTAATCTGTTCACTTTATAAAAGCATCAGGATATTTTGGTTAGGGACTAGTAAAGGGGACATTTCATAGCATTTTTTCACCATTTAACAATGTTTTATTTTTTTCCCCTCAAGTTCATGAACTGCAGCTTCCTCTGTGTGATACTTCAGCATGCACTCTGCTGGTGTCATCACACCTGTCACTGAACAGTGTTGCAGACTGAAGCCTGGAGATAAGGCAAGTGGTTCTTCCACACCATTGAATTTTTTTCTTAATGTCATATACCCTACAGGATAAACATTAGGAATCGTGAAAAAATTTTAAAACTGTGCAATGGCAAGGAAAAGAATACTTATTTTGTCCCCAGTCTGCAACCGTGTGATGAGAGCGATGATGCCAGCAAAGTGCATGCTGGGTATCATACAAAGGAAGTCAGCTATTACAGAGAACCTGTCTGTCTGGATGAAGCCCCTAATCTAACAAGTATGACTGAAACTTGGTTGGATAATAAGCTTAACCTGTCTTGACACAGTTGGTATCAGTCAAGTTTTTGGTACAGTATGAGCCTAAGGGGGATTGGAGATGGGGTGGTGTGTCTGTACCATGTAGGCGGTCTCCTAGCCTAAAACTGTATCATATATGGGCTCTGTCTGCAGTTGGAGCTGGGGGTGTGAGTTCCAGATCAAGTAGACATACGCATGCTAGCTGTCATCCAGATAGCTCACAGAAAATAGAAATATATCCATAGTAGCATGGGCTGATGCCCACATGCTGCTGCGAGTGGCAATATAGGCTAGCTGCCCTGGATATGTATCCAGACAATCTGGGCAACTTTGTAGGTGGGATAGCTGTCCCATGCTGCTGCTTGCCACCGCCTGTGCTACTGCAGCTACACTATTATTTGTAGGATGTGACCTTAATGAGACCTCACATAACTATGTCTACTCGAGCTGGGAATCACACACCCAGCTTCATGTATAGATGTAACCATAGTTTATTCATTTTGTATGAGAGTCCTAGGATAGGGTCAAGCTGGGCTAGTCTTGGTTTATTAATTATCTTTCTCCAAACCCAAATCTTTGTCAGTTGACATTAGACAAAAGGTGTTGAAGACAGCATAACTGATGGTGCTCAGTGACTTCAGCATCCATGTGCATGATGAATCCTTAGCATCAGTTCAGGGCTTTATGGCTACCATGGTAACTATTGGGTTATCAAAGCTCAATTCATGTAGCTGGTCGCACACTTGATCAAGTGTTTGAGCTTGAGTCAGTAGTAGTGACTATAATATAATTACATTTAGTAACCTTTTCGGGGAGAACACCAAAGAAGCCCACCACAGTAGCATTTAACTTCAAAAAGGGGAGGTAGGCAGAAATGAGGGAGCTAGTTAAATTCAAGGAAAACAAGATCATTGCAGAGAAGCTAAATTAATTCTTGCATTGGTCTTCACTACAGAGGATGTGAGGGAGATTCACACACCTGAGCCATTCTTTTTAGATGACAAATCTGAGGAACGGCTGCAGACTGAGGTAACAATAGAAGAGGTTTTGATAAATTAAACAATAATAAGTCACCAAGACCAGATGGCATTCACCCCAGAGTTCTGAAGGATATAAAATATGAAATTTCAGAACGACAAGCTGTGGTATGTAACCTGTCACTTAAATCAGCTTTTCTACTAGATGACTGGGGGATAACATGATGCCAATTTTTAAAAAATGCTCCAGAGGTGATCCTGGAAATTACAAGTCAGTAAGCCTAACTTCAGTACCTGGCAAACTGGTTGAAACTATAGTAAAGAACAGAATTATCAGACACATAGATGAACATGATTGTTGGTGAAGAGGCAACATGGCTTTTCTAAAGGGAAATCATGCTTCACCAATCTATTAGAATTCTTTGATGGGGTCAATAAATGTGGACAAGATTGATCCAGTGGATATAGTGTACTTGGAATTTCAAAAAGTTTTTGACATGTCATGGGATAAGAGGGAAGGTGCTCTCATGGATCAGTAACTGGTTAAAAGACAGGAAACAAAGGGTAGGACTGAATGGTCAGTTTTCAGAATGTAGAGAATGGTAAATAGCGGTGTCCCATAGCGATCTGTACTGGGAGCAGTGCTGTTAAACATATTCACAAATGATCTTTAGAAAGAGGTAAAGAGTGAGGTGGCAAAGTTTGCAGACGATACAAAATTACTCAAGATAGTTAAGTCCAAAGCTAATTGTGAAGAGTTACAAACAGATCTCACAAAACTGGCTGACTGGGCAACAAAATGGCAGATGAAATTCAGTGTGGATAAATGCAAAGTAATGCACATTGGAAAACATAATCCCAGTGATACCTACAAAATGATGGGTCTAAATTAGCTGTTACTCAAGAAAGAGATCTTGGAGTCATCATGGATACTTCTCTGAAAACATCCACTCAATATTCAATGGCAGTCAAAAGAGCTAACAGAATGTAAGGAACCATTAGGAAACGGACAAGATAATGAGACAATAAATATAATAATGCCACTATATAAATCCATGGTACGCCCACACCTTGAATACTGTACACAGTTCTGGTCGCCTCATCTCAAAAAAGCTATATTAGAAATGGAAAAAGTACAAAGAAGGGCAACAAAAATTATTAGGAGTATGGAATAGCTTCCATATGAGGAGAGATTCAAAAGACTGGGACTGTTCAGCCTAGAGAAGAGACAATTAAGGGAGAATATGATTTAGAGGTCTATAAAATCATGAATGGTGTGGAAAAAGTGAATAAGGAAGTGTTATTTACCCCTTCACATAACACAAGAACCAGAAATTAATAGGCAGCAGGTTTAAAATGATCATAAGGAAGTATTTCTTCACACAATGCACATTCAACCTGTTAACGGGATGTTGCGAAGATGAAAAGTAGAAGTGGGTTCAAAAAAAGAATTAGATACGTTCATGGAGGATAGGTCCATCAGTAGCTATTAGCCAAGATGATCAGAGATCCAACCCCCATGCTTGGGTGTCCCTAAACCTCTGACTGCCAGAAACTGGTTGTGACCAGGGCTCCAGGGGGGCACACTGAGATTGCTCAGTTAGGGCAATCTGCAAAGAATGGGATAGATGATCCCCAAAACTGGTGGGTATTCTAAATACTTAAATTCACCAAGCCAGCAACAAAATAGCTTCTACAATACCTTACTGGTTACACAGAAGCCAAAACACAATTCCCTTAAAGCAACCCAGCCTATGGGCTTCCTCCCAGCAGCCAAGTGAAAGATAGGATTGCCAACTTTGGTTGGACGAATTCCTGGAGATTTCATCATGTGACATAATCACCCAAACTGCCCCAGCACCGTCTGGTACTGCTGGCCCAGGGGCTGCCTGATCTGCTTGGGCAGCCCTGGACCCAGCTGCACAGGCCACTGCAGAAGTCATGGAGGTCAAGAAAAGTCACTGTATCCGTGACCTTGTGACAGATACACAGCCTTATTCATTAAGCAGTCCATAGACAGTTTACTACGAACTTCAAAGTGAAATATAGACAAGAGTTCACACCCAAGTTTCATCTAAATGTTAACATTCCTGTTTGATCTTTGAATTAACAGATATAGTAACAGACAGGAACTATCTGTTTACATGGTTAACATCTACCAAGATATAAGTAAACGCATACAGTGTAACATTACCTGTAAATACAAGTTTGCATTTCAAAGTTCTAGTCTATCTAACATGACTATGTTAGCTATTTATAAGGAATAGCCCTAATTACCATTTATATACTTCTCTAATATGTCTTTAAAGGTTGAATTTAGGTCAATTAGCCTGCAAGTTGCCTAATCCTTTCTGGCCCTGTGTCACACTGTGTTGGACAGAGAATTACTCAGTTGCCATGTTCTGTTCATTCCCTCTGGCATTGGCCACTATCAGAAGATAGGATACTGGGCTAGATGGACCATTCATTTGACCTAGTATGGCCATTCTTATGTTGTTATGACCATCCACCCTAATGAGTAATGGCAGCTAGCTTCTTCTGGTGCTTGCAGGGCCACAGCTACACTCTATTTTTAGCACTCTAGCTCAGTCAGGGCTAGCATTGCTATGTCTCCTCAAGTTGGAATTTACATCTCTGTCTTGAAGTATAGACATACACTGAGTTGATTTTCTTGCTGGCTGATTTGAGTCTTTGATTCTGATTACATTGTGGTTAAAATAGAGCAGATTTAAACTGAGCTGTCTGCTTCTGTACAGACAGAGTGGCATCTTGAGAGTACAAAGGTTAAGACTTCTCTGCTTGAGTTTAGGCCAGGAAGGTTCATCAGAGTTACTAGAGCTATTGAGAACTCATTGTTCCACAAATTATTCTTTGGGCCCATGTCTTTCCTGGCTGATGAAAGCTAGAGGGGGAAGAACTGGGTCCATTGTTGGTGATTATTAATGTCTCCCTTACAAAGGGCATACTGCAGGTGTTCCATAAGGAAGCTTTTGTGCGACTTCCATTCTAGAGAGCAACCCAAGACACTGAAAATCAGGTTAACATCTAGTATCGAATCTTCAGTTTCTGATTAAAATTGTTAAGGACAAGTCTAGGTCCCTCTTATGGGTGGTCATAAGGACCCAGTTTTGGATTCTATGTGCTTCAAAGCCTGCTTGGGCAGGGCAGTGTCCTGTCACTGTTTTCTAATTCTGGGCCTCAGTGAGTATGTGTACGTTGCATTGTAAACCTGTGTCTGTGGATTCAGTGTTTCCAAGCTCACACTTGAGTGTCCACACTGCATTGTAAAGCTGGGTTTACAATTGCTGGACCCTGGGTCTTATAGTCACACTTACCGTCCACACTGAACTATGCAGACCTTCTGACTTGGATCTGCAGCTTGAGCTGCATCCACACTACAAAATGGTGAAGTCTTGGACCCGAGTCACAGCAGGACTTGGTCTTTGACCCATCCCCCTAGCAGGGTCCTAGAACCTGGCACCTCAGTGCTTGCTGACTTATTTGTGCATGGGGGCTTAGTCAGAGCCCAGAGTTAGTGTGCAGTGTAGATGTTCCCTGTCTGGCACCTTCCTGTAGATGTGGACTTTGCAGTCCAACTGCCCTGGGTCCGGAAAGGAGTGCCCTGATCTCCCCAGTTCTTCTTTGAGTGCTTGCTCATGTCGATTCCATTCTAGGTGTGTGCGTGCGCCCACGTGCGCGGCTGTTGGAGAGTTTTGTCTTAGCAGTACCCGTAGGGCTGGCTGTGGCGCTCTCTGGAGTGCTGCGCTCATGCCGCTGTATATCAGGTGCTGCCGGCCCTACGCCCTCATAGTTCCTTCTTACCACCCATGGTGGTCAGTCGGAGTGCCTTTCTTACTTAGCAAGAGCTAGCAGTTTCTAACATTCTGAACTTCGCCTCTTAGGACCATTGTACATAGTTTGCATTTGATAGTGTTAAGTAGTTAAGTAATTATTACGTATTAGTTAGTTAGTAGTTGGGTCCCATTAGGACTTTGCCCCAGGCGGGGCATGCCCCGGTCTCCCAGGTTTAAGCCCTGCTCAGACTGCAGCAGGCCTATGCCTGTGAGTGACCCCCACGAAGCCGCCTTATATGGTCTTCTATAAAGACACGGTCCAGCTATGTCCACACCCGGCCTTTCTGCCCGAGGTCATCTCCAAGTTCCATACTGGTCAAGATATTTACTTACCAGTCCTTTGTCCAAAGCTTCATGTGACGGATGAGGAATGCAGCCTGCATACCCTGGACGCCAGACGGGCGCTGTTCTTCTACGTTGATGGAACAAAACCGTTCCGTAAGTCAATGCAATTGTTCGTTGCTGTCGCTGACAGGATGAGAGGTTGCCCAGTGTCAGCCCAGAGAATCTTGTCTTGGATCACGGTCTGCATCCGCTTTTGCTATGAGCTGGCAAAGATGCCCCCACTGGCGATCGTGACAGCTCATTTGACTAGGGCGCAGGCGTCATCAGCACACTTCCTGGTGGAGGAGTTGTTTCAAGAGATCTGTCAGGTTGCAACCTGGTTGTCTGTCCACTCGTTTGCGTCACACTACACGCTGACCCAACAGGCTCGAGACGATGCTGACTGTGGCAGAGCAGTGCTGCAAGCTGCAAGACTGTGAACTCTGAGCCCACCTCTGTTGATTCTGCTTGTGAGTCACCTAGAATAGAATCGACATGAGCAGGCACTTGAATAAGGAAAAACGGTTACCTACCTTTCGTAACTGTTGTTCTTCGAGATGTGTTGCTTATGTCCAGTCCATTACCCGCCCTCCTGTCCCTGTGTCGGAGTTGTCGGCAAAAAGGAACAGAGAGGGGCTTAGGGCTGGCAGCGCTTGATATACCACAGCATGAGCGCGGCACTCTGGAGGGCGCCACAGCCGGCCCTACAGATACCGCGAAGACAAAAGTGTCTAACGGCTGTACACGTGGGCGCACACACACCTAGAATGGAATGGACGTGAGCAACACATCTCGAAGATCAACTGTTATAAAAGGTAGGTAACTGTTTTTTGCTTATGCATGCTCTCCTTCAGAGTCCTACTTAGTTATGGGTGCTCTGGTTTATAGTTTAACTATAAGGAGCCACAGGACAGGTAATGTAAAGAGCATGAGCTTTGCACAGGAGTTTCCAAAACCACAGTAACTTTTACTCTCAAAGCACAGAAGAGTTACAGCTCTTTAGGTAAAACACCAAAAATCTACATGCTCTCTCCAAAGTCTGTGCTCACCTTTTCTTGTGAGTCTTTAGGTTTAGTCTGTGTGTCAGGCAGCTAGAGCCCCTACTGTGGTCCTTCTGTTGTCGGTCAGTGTTTGGTCAGTGAGAAAGAGAAGAGCCTGGACAGATCCTGGTCTTAAATATGTTTTGTGTCCCCTCTGTCATGTGACCAATTAATCAACTTCAGCCAGATGGTTAAAAGTCCCAGATCCTCTAGAGTTCTACTGAGAAAACCAGTTTACTTTACCCTGGCAACTCTCTGGCAACACCATTGTTAAGACAATCATATGACTCCCACCAGCCACGATCAGCTGTTCTGCGGCATGTGCTGCTTGGGGGGTGAGGGGGAGGAGCAGGGACGGCGCACTCGGGGGGAGGGTGTGGAACTGGCTGCGAAGAGACGGGGCAGGAGTGGAGCATGGGTGGCTGCTTGCATGAAGGGATGAGGTGGGGACAGGGCCCGGGGCAGAGCAAGGGCGGGAAGAGGCGGGGGTAGAGGTTTGGGGGAAGAGGTCAGGTGGGGGCGGGGCCTGGAGCAGAGGGGTGGTTGAGCACCCCTGGGGCCTGGAGGAAGCCAGTGCCTGTGACTGGCTTTGGTAGACAGTCTTTCCTAGCAGTGGATGCGGATCAGGTGTCCATGCTACTATTTTTAGCTGTCAGCTGACTTCGATAGTATCAATTGCACCACACCTATGCTAGAAAGAAGAATTATAGACAGGCATTTTTGCCTTTTAGCTTTAAGGATAATTTTTCCTTCTGTTGGAAAATATTATATGAACAATGTTTCTCCTTTAAAAGTTTCGATACAGGCACAATATATTTTTCAATGAGTCATATTTGAGAGGTAGATAATATGCAAAAATAAAAAATCTAAATCTGAAACTTTGATAGAAATCACACATTTCCTTAAACTTTAACAGCATTGCACACTGTTTTTCGCCACACAGTTCTCACTGATTTTAGTAGGACTTGTTTGACTAAATTTTATGCAACGATATGAAAATTCAAGGGTTTTGCCATTTTATATCTTCCATTTTTCCTTTAGATTTCATTTACAATATCAAGCTGATCAGGTAAAATAACATGTTTTAAGGTACAGAATTTTCCATATATACTGCAGTATTTAAATTAAAAAGAGGAATTGTAGGGTCATCCCCGCCCCCCTCTGGCTTTGTGTACAGTATGTTCCTTTTCACTATCAATTCCATGTAGAACCATCTTTATTCAGATAACTGGATACACTTCAGTGGTGAAGATTTAAGGGAAAACTCAGATCACTGACTGTAACTTAGTATTCTAAATAGCCCTGGCATTGATTTATACCATTTTTATTTAATATCTACACATTCTGGTTTTAAAAAGTAGTTAAATAGTTACTGATATTATGGTCATTAATCTGTTATAGCAAGAGAAATAAGATTAAAATATTTATGGAAACTACAGTGAACAGCTTAGACAACTCCTTGAGGAAGATTTAAATTTTCATCAGGTGTCACTCCCCACTAGATTTGTAGCATTTCAGTCAAATTGTCATCCAAGGCAGGTTCAGGTTATGCTGCCAAACCTGCAGTCACAAGGGGCACCTGGCTCATGGGAGGACTTTCAGTCTACCAGGGGCAGGTTCAATGGCTTGCATGTTGTTTAATGTTCAGGCTCCAGTGTCAAATGATGCAGAGTGCAAGTTGCTCTGTCCTGAATGGGAACTCTGAGGTGACTTCTGTGAAGTCAGAGTTTCTCCTCTTTTTTATATGCCCTTGAATGTACATCATAGGGTTCTCCTCTCTTCCTTCCGTTAGTCCCATTTACAGCTGATGGTTGAATCAAATGGTTAACTTGAACCTGCTCTGTCATCAGTGGTGCAAGTAAAATCCATATCTTACCGGTACGTGGGGGGAGAGGGCACCAGCTAAGGAGAGCATGTGACCTCCCCACGTGACCCTCCATGTGACTCCTCACCACCACCACCATCCCCAGCCCAGGGCCCCCTCGCTCTCCCTGTCCCCTCCCATGTTACCAGGGGTGGGGGGAGGGCTCTGTCCACGTCCTGCTGCTGGGACAGGGCTGGGGGAGAGGCTGGGGGCAAGTGGTACAGCCACTGGAGGAGCTGCCGGTGTTCTGTTCCTTTCCCTGCTGCCCTCCCAGCAGGGAAAGGAGCAGAATTCCCAGACCTGCCCCCCAGCCCTCTCCTCCGGTACGGCGTACCGGCTATAAATAGCTTGCTGGTACGCCTTACCGGCCTACTTGCACTGCTGTCTGTCATCATCAGCCTGAAAGGTGACACTGTGTTGGGCCTATTAATTTTTTCTAAAAAAGGCCATTCTCTCTGCTTCTGTATGCAGACCTGGGATATTTTCCTTCCCATCCCCCAGTTTACGTTCCGCTTCTTTAATCGCTACCTTTTACTCAGCAGTTTCCTTCCATCAACTTCAACTCACAATCTGATATCACAGAATAGGCTGGTGTTCATTTATCATTCTTTCCCTGAGAAGCCAAGTGTTTGGTGTCAATGAAGGAATTTGTGAAGTAGGGAGAAATGGCTATTGAGTTTTAAAAGGAGTTTAGTGTCTTTGTATGCAGAGGATGTCAGGTTTGAGATGTGGAAGCAGCATCTGCTTGGCTCTGTTTTCCATCCTTAGTCTTTCCTAAATGTTCTGTTCATAATGAACTGAGAGACGTGCAAACTTGTTAGTGGAGAATTTGAGGATTATTTGTTGTTTTGATAAATTTTATATTACCTTGGTACTACTGATTGTTTTTACTTTTTTCCTCTTCATTTTTGGGACACTGCACATGTAGGACCAGTTCATGTGCTATTTCTCCATCGGGTTCAAGTGTGAATCAGTGCAAAGAAGCCGCTTCCTTCATGCTCCTTCACATCAGGGGGACACAACTGCAGTCCCCCCTACTCCTCAGAGAGAAAGGATGCTCCTTTCGTAACTCTCCTTTGGAATAAGACATCCCCCCGACGGGGGTAAGAAGAGACATCGAGAAGGAGGGGTCATGGCCTTGTTTCCCCTCACACAGAAGGAGTATGCTGCAAACACCAGTGTGGTGTAGCAGCAGATGTGCTCCATAGTATTGAGTTCAGTAAGGAATTCTCCTCTGAAGATACCCTCTGCACCACTCCCACTGCAGGGTGGTACCTCAGAGGCACTATGGGGCACAGAATGTTTAATGTAAACTTGTTTTCTGGGAGAATAGGAATTTTGCCTGGCTTGTAAGTATGATTTCTACTCTTTACTCTTTTAGTGAGATACTGAAAACAAGCTTTCCGAATGAATCACTGGCATCAGACAGATTTAGTCTGATCTTTGTCTTTTCTAAGAAGGAGAAGTATTAGTGACAAGTACTCGTTGTATACATAAGTAACATGCAGAAGCTTTGTTTTCTTACACTGGCAGTTTGGGACAGCACTTGCAGCAGTAGAAAGATCAATTACACTTCATTATAAATCGACTTTGACTGTCTGGGCCAAATCCCGGCTGATCTATTATGAGGTTATTATTGATTGCTGTCTTGTTTGCAGTTTCTTTTGTCAATGTGCTGCCACAAAACTTGACATTAAAAGCTTCTTTTAATTGGAGGTGTCTATTGCACCAACCACGGTAGCCATAGTAAAATACATTTTTATTTACGTGCATGTAGCTGAGTTTGATAAAATTATTGATATATATTACTCATTAATGCCAAAAGAATGACCCAAAGACAATTGGGTTAGGTGTGCAGTCTTCAGCTACTTATCTGAATATCTGTCTAGAATTAGGACAAATATTGTTTTGTCAGCATGACCAGTGCCAAAGAATATTGAAAAATTTCATATGAAATAAAAGGGATAGAAGAAGAAAAGTAAAAAGTGGGGGGAGTGGGTAGAAAGCTACTGTAATTATGCTTTACTGGGGACTTGCTCTGGACTGATATTTTTCCTCTCTGATAGCTAATCTAGGAGTAGTCATTGGAAAACTTTACTCCTGGTGAAAGCTGTTTACTGGTTCACTAGCTAAGTCTCTTTTGTAGTTGCATTTCCGATATATTTGTCAGCTGAAAACTGGAGTGTCTAACTTGCAGATGTTATAAAGCCTTGCTATTTAAGGAAAATGGCATAAGAGCACAATACTTGAACTTGACAGAGGTGTTGTCAAGCTAGCTGTGTGATGGGGAGCTGGAAGCCCTTATACCACTGGTTGCAGACCTATGGTTCTTGGCTGCTCACCTCCATTGCCTTATTAGACTAAAGATTTTCTGAAATTCTCCCACTGTTGCTCTTGCATTGTGCACTCTATCAGTGCCAGTAGTGTCTATGGAAGTTCTTTCCAAATATCAACAGCATCAGCAATCTGTCTGCAATTTGTCCAGGGCTATGGAAATAAGTTTCTGTATATTCAGCTTATCTTCTACATTTCTCTTTAGTCTGATGTTGACTACTTTGGCTGTGATAGTTCCATCGATTTTTGTCACTGTGCAGGGTGGAGTCCCACTCCTGTCTTCTCAGTCTACACAGCCTATTAGCAGAGCTTCAGTTGTTAATCACCAACATGTAGTTTATTTGCATTGGTCTTTCCAGCAATCTTTGATCCATACGTCACACCGCTTACAACGTCAGTTCCTCTGACAAAAGGAGTGGAGAGGAAAGGGATGAGATCTCTCCATCCAGAGATTCTTCTTGGTTCTGGCTCTGCTAACCTGTCTTTCTCCCCCAGAACTTCTTCCTGTGCTGCCTTCCACCCTCTGCATTAATGGACTAAGCTGTTAGTCCTCCTCAGTCCATTCTAATCCACTGAATAGGCACAGTCAGGGCCACATTGGGGGAGTTAATTGGTGTTTAAGTGATCAGAGTGCTGACTCCGCTCTTGATTCCCAGCATTCTGTCACAGTCACAATTTTCTTCATAAATTAGCCTCATAATAGGCTAGTTGTTAATAAATACCTCAAACCAGTCAACCAAGGAATTCTGTCATACATCTTGGAGAATTGGTTTGGATCCTCCTGCTTGATTCAGTGAAGCTGAAGTATTTGGCAATTTCAACAATATTTTTCCTTTATTCCTGAGTTGTACTTAAGTCTTTGGCTAAAAGATGCATGAAATGAGAACTGCACCTACATGTTATAAGTTTCAGGTTCCTTTCATTAACTTCTTCTAGATTTCTTCTCATCTTTACTACATTTGCAACATTTCTGTGACAGAGCTGTGCACTTGACACTTCAATTTTTATTCAGTTTGTTAGAGTTTTTACTGCTGCTACAAGTATGCTGCTGTGTGGGCACTTCCTGATGTGTTAATTGGTTCTGTAAAATAGACAAGCCCAGCTTCTGTTGTCACACCAGCACGTGTTACTGGATCATTGTGCACATCATTCCATCTATCAGATTAATAAATTTCCTGTCAATGTTTTTTGCATACTGTTCGACTTCCTTCTCATTCAGCAAACTTCCAGCAAAGTCTGCTCTGCCAGGTGCAGTGTAGCCTGGTCATAACAATTGAACCATGTCAATGTGATGTTTGTTCTGAACAAGACGAAAGGGAGAATTTGTTGCATAAATGAACTGAGGAATCTTTTAATCTCTGGAGTCTTGCTGGAATTTGCTGGTTCTGATTTTGAACTCATCCATGGTTTTACTGGATGATGAAGAAAATCGTGATTTTTTTGGGGGGGGGAGGTTGTATTTTTTGTTTTTTTTTGATACAGGTAATTTACTGTCTGACATACGTTTAGTTCCAGCACTGCTGACAGTACCAGCAGATGACTCTGAAGTTGTAGACATTGCAGATGATGGACCTCTTATATCTTAGCTGGACCCTGAAACAAAATGGTAAAAAAGTCATACTCACTCACTAGATATTATTCAGTGCACTGCTTTAAAAAAAAAGAGTTTGTAAATGAGATTTCTTCTGCTGCAGCTGTTTGTACCACTGTTAAATGTGTGATGGGGTGTACAAACCCCACACTGGGCAAGAAGGGCTTAAGGAATTACATTGGGTCCATTCTTCCCCACCACACCACACCTGCAGCAAATGCTCCATCTGGTAGAGGAATTAAAACACAGGGAAACAGCTCATTTGGTGGCAGACCTGGAAAAGAGCAGACCTGCAACCTGCAGCTCAAAAACAGCACAGATCAGAAGGAAGGCCAAATCTCTAGAACAACTGCAACAAAGGGCCCTCCCTGGAGGAAAGGAGGATCCACCCCAGAAACAGTCAGAGAGAGAAGCATTCCCTTTTCCCCCACATTGAACCCTGGACATTGGTAATCTGTTTTTACTTTCTTGGTGTGGAGTACCCCAGCAGGGGAAAGCCTTGGACTGAGCTGGCCCAGGGCCGGGAGGAAGATAGGAAGTGACCCGGGGAGGGCAGCCTTGGTTTCCAGATCACTGGTAGTCCCGAAGGGCCCTGGGTTGGAGCCTTGTGGAGTGGGACGGCCCGGGCTTCCATACCAACATCCCTCTGCTATTCATGGGTTATAACCCTGACGAGTAGGCCATGCTTCCTGACAAACCCCCAACTGAGGATGGTTAGAAATTGGTGGAGAACGCAGGCACCTTTCTACCCCAAGAGAAGGGAGGGCTGACTACCAGCCCTATTTAAAACAACGTGGGCTGGTAGGTCGGCCATGATGGATTTAGAATGTTTGCTGAAATGGGTGATGGAGAACCAGCAGCAGCAACAGTTCCAGCAGCAAATGGCTACCCAGCAGCAGCAGCTGGTTCAAGATTTAGGCGTCCAACAACAGGAACGGCAGCAATAGGCCATACCTACTGGCACCATAGCTGATGGGGCCAGTGCAGGCCACATATCGGGGGTTGGATGCTGAGTCTGCCCAGGACTACACCCAGGTGAGAGCAGCCATCTTGGACTACTTTGACATCATGGAGGAGACCTTCTGTCAGAGGTTCCAGGGGGAGAGGTACCCTCTGGGAGCCCGACTCTGTATCATCACCCAGAAACTGAGACCTGTATTGGAGGTGGCCAAAGCCAGAAACTCAGACCGGAGTAGAGGTGACCGAACTCATTCTGGTGCAGCAGTTTGCTCAAATCCTCCCAAGAAGTGATAGGGGCTGGGTGCTTAGACATTGACCTGAGTTGCTTACAGATACCGTGCAATTGATGGAGAACTATTTGGCAGCTGAGACAGCTCTAACTCCCATACCTGAGCCATCGCCTCCCACCAAGGGACAGACAGAAGAGAGAACCCAGCCCTGCAAGCCTGAAAATAGACAGGGTGATATCCGAGGCCCGAGCCTATCAGGGCACCAGCCATCGTTCAAGCCCGGGGCTGGGAGCCTGGGGGAAACCCCCGACCTTCCAACCTCAGCCCAAACAAAAAGCCTGGGGACCTCAATGGACTCCCCCGCCTGAATGCTAGGAAGGGCAAGAGGGCCAAGCCCCTAAGGTGAGCCAGATGCCCAGCTCCTGTCCAGCAGTCCTGTGGATAACCACAGTGGCCTATTTTTCATGTGGGCATCAGGGTCACCATTATCAAGAATACCCCTATATGGAGTGCAGCTATGGGCAAGTGTAGACAGCAGAGAGCCGTGCCTGAGAGCGTACCCCAGCAAAGGTAATGGTTCCCGTACGAATAAATGGGACCTAGATAATAGGCCTAGTAGACCCTGGGTGAGGGCAGACCCTAGTCTGGGAGAACTTGGTCCCCAGCCTTGAAGCCCCCAGGGAGACCATCTTCCTGCAATGCACTTATCTGGAAATTAAACCCTATCCCAGTGCCCAGGTACAGGTCTCTCTCATTGGGGCGAGCACGAAGCCCCTTGCAGTGGGACTAGCCCCAACCCTAGCCTACCAGTGATCTTGGGTCAGGATTGAGAGCAATTCTCCAATGTATTAAGGGGATCTAAACTAGCCCCCGAGAACCTCGAGGAAGCCAGGGAAGATGCGGACTCCCGGCCTGCAACGATGGCTGGAGTGAGTGAAGAACTGGACCCTGGGCAAGGGGGTTCCAGCCAAGAGGCAGTGCCACCAGAAGATCCTCCCAACAAGGAAGCAATATGTATCCCACTCCAGGAGGGAGATTTACTGACCAGAGAGGCAGACTTTTTGAAAGACCAGAGGGAGGATGAGACCTTGAGTCGTGCATATGAACAACTCCCAGTAGTTAATGGCAAAGAAGTAGATCCCCACTTTCAGCTCCAAGGGGAATGACTGTAGGCTGGAAAAAGACCATCTGACAGGGAGATTCAGTCACAACTCCTCATCCCTCAGCTGCATCAATGAGATGTTTTGCGACTGGCCCATGCCATCCCCTCCACGAAACACCTGGACAGGAGAAGACTTTGGCCTGGATCTTAGATCACTTCTTTTGTCTTGGCTTACATGAAGAAGTTAAAAACTTCTGCAACTTTTGCCCTGAATGCCAACTAGTTGGGCCAAAAGGGGATGAAAGCCTCCCTTTTCTCTCTCCTGGTTGTTAAGAACATAAGAACGGCCCTACTGGGTCAGACCAAAGGTCCATCTAGCCCAGTATCCTGTCTACTGACAGTGGCCAATGCCAGGTGCCCCAGAGGCAGGTAATGATCAAGTGATCTCTCTCCTGCCATCCATTTCCGCCCTCTGATAAACAGAGGCTGGGGACACCATTCCTTACCCATCCTGACTAATAGCCATTAACGGACTTAACCTCCATGAATTTATCCAGTTCTCTTTTAAACGCTGTTATAGTCCTAGCCTTCACTACCTCCTCAGGCAAGGAGTTCCACAAGTTGACTGTGCGCTGTGTGAAGAAGAACTTCCTTTTATTTGTTTTAAACCTGCTGCCCATTAATTTCATTTGGTGGCCCCTAGTTCTTGTATTATGGGAATAAGTAAATAACCTTTCCTTATCCACTTTCTCCACATCACTCATGATTTTATATACCGCTATCATATCCCCCCTTAGTCTCCTCTTTTCCAAGCTGAAAAGTCCTAGGATGGTGTTTTCTGGGAGATCACCAATGAATTGTAGTTTTCTCAGGAAATCAGTGGTGTCACGGAGATAGCTGGGAGTGCTGGTGGCATAACCTGGAAATCCTGGACGCCCCATCATCTCTGGAATTGGCACTCTCACTGAAGGACTATCCGGATATGTAGACTCTCTGCTCAGACCCTATGCCACCAGCACTCCCAGTGAGCCCCCGCGGACCACATATTGTGCAGGCCTGCTCTAAGCAAAAGAATAAATAGACTCAAATCAGATGTAAAGAATTATAACATTCAAAAACCAGTCAGAGAACACTTCAACCTCACTGGACACTCAATTACAGACCTAAAAGTGGCAATTCTTCAACAAAAAAACTTCAAAAACAGACTGCAACGAGAAACTGCAGAACTGGAATTAATTTGCAAACTGGACACCATCAAATTAGGCCTAAATAAAGACTGTGGGTGGATGGGTCATTACACAAACTAAAAACTATTTCCCCATGCTAATTTTTCCCCCTACTGTTACTCACATCTTCTTGTCAACTGTTTGAAATGGGCCATCTTGATTACCACTACAAAAGTTTTTTTTTCCTCCTGCTGATAATAGCCCACTTTAATTGATTTGTCTCGTTAGAATTGATATAGCAACCCCCATCTTTTCATGTTCTCTCTGTGTGTGTATATCTATATATCTTCCTACTGTATTTTCCACTCCCTGCATCTGATGAAGTGGGTTTTAGCCCACGAAAGCTTATGCCCAAATAAATTTGTTTAGTCTCTAAGGTGCCACAAGTACACCTCGTTCTTTTTGCTGATACAGACTAACACAGCTACCACTCTGAAACCTGATTATATTGAGCAATTAAAAAATCATTTCAGAAGTCCAGTAGTAACAGTGAAAATTTAATTCATAAATCCTCCCACAACAAACTAACATACCAATTATATTTTGAACAGAAACATTTTTAAATTCATAAGTAAGAGTAATCCACACCAAACACAAATGTATGACAATAATCTAAGTCATATACATAGCATAGCAATACATGGTAGGCAGTCCTTAAGATTGGTTCATAATAAATTTACTAACCAGTTGACCCAGATAATTCAGACATGTCCATGTCATCATCTTCAAAGTCATTGCTTTCTGAGGAGCATTTTTCATAAAGTTGTTTCATTCTGATAGCCAGGCCCTGTATCTCTTTATTATTCACATTTGTTCCATTATTCACATTTGGTGCACATTTCTTTTTTACCTAGAAGTACAGGACTTTCTTGAAAATATTCCCAGATAGGGTGGTATTTGTGACCTGAACCTAAGGCAGTTTTTTCCTCCAGTTCCCAGTCGTTGACAATACTAGAGGCTGCACTCTGAAGAATATTGCCCCTTCTTCCCAGACTGTGCTGCTTGGACATCAGTGTTGCTCCTTGCTGGTTGCACACACAGCTCCTTCTCTCTTGTTACATAACTCCTCTGCCCCATCCCCACCCTACCCCCAGAAAAACAAAAGAACGAACAACAATCCAAGACTTTCGCTTTTGTAACTCGTGCCTTTGCACTGAGGTCTTTTATTTGTTTAGAGAGAGAGAGAGGGAGTTATTGGAGAAGTTAATGGATTTCTGTTTGTTTGTATCTCAGTCTGTGTAAACATGTAAGCAGACTGAGCAAGGCCATTCACGAAGTGCCCAGAACCATCCAGAAGCAAGGGCTGATAGTTACTGGGCCTATCAGTGTTTTTCTAAGAGGTAGAGAGTTTTTCCTTGTGGATGGAGTCCTAAATATTCATAATTTGAGAACTGAACCCATCAGAGCTCAGGTAGGGAAAACTTATAAAATAGGAGTATGCGCCCAGGTGGGCTCAGTGGATGATCCTAATGATACATGATGATGTCTCCTGGAGTCAGAGGCTAAGTCTCAACGCCTGTGATGACTTTTGCACCCAGTAGCACAGCCCCTCATTCCCCCACAGGATAAGCCCTTAATACATGACCTATTGTGCTTGATCTCAGAAGTTAGATGTTTTTCTCCTCATTCTTTCTTCATATAAAAAAGCTGCTTTTAACTTTCTTTATATAGAAAAGCAGTCTTCAATATATTGGTTTTATTTAACTGTTTAAAAGATTATAATAAGTTTAGGGCCATCCCTTAACATATTTTGTATTAAATTTGGATTTCATTTTAAACTGGTCTATTTTTAAAAAGAAAAACATCTTGTAATTTAAAGAACAAAATAAAACAATCCATTTAAATCAAAATCAGTTTCCCCCTCCCATAAAATCATTGATTTTTATCCCCCTTGCATAGGGAGGCCTGTGACATTCTTCATTAAAACTTACTTGAGATAAATCATATCGCACAATATGATTTATCTCAAGTAAGTTTTAATGAAGAATGTCACAGGCCTCCCTATATATGTCACAGGCCTCCCAACTTATATTTCCATGAAGTCATCATTTTGGCTCCGATACAAAAGAATTTGGTACATCAGATGAGTCTGGAAGATGAACAATTCAGCAACCATATACATGTACTGCACTTACTGAAGGGATGAGTGTGTATGCTCTGAGGAGCGCAGGGGAGTAGTAGTTTAAAAAAAATGACATGAGCCTTTCTTAAGATATCTTATTCTGGAAGTGTTATGTACAATTTTACTGTAAGATATTCCCAAAATCATCGTTATGGGCTTGATCCTACTCCCATTGAAGGTTGAAGGACCGGCCCCTATATTTTTATTATGTTAACATCCTGCTAGCCATATCTAGGTGGCCATTGTTTCATAGAAGCTGAAATTCATGTTGAGAATGTCAACACTGCCACACAACCGCCCCATGATTGCTTCTCAGACCGGACCTATCACATTCAGATCCAGCATCTTCTGGGAATACTGAGTGAAGCTTGCTGTGTGCGAGAACTTTGCAGTAACATCCCTTTCATAATGATCCTTTGGTGCAGTGCTTATTCATTCTGAAAAATGATCTATCTAATTCTTGTCTATGTGAGGTTTTTGTTGCAATGTACTCTTATGGAAGAAGATGGCAGGAGAGGAAAATTATTGGAATGTTCAGCTCTCTGTTTGGGGTGAGGAGGAAGACTGCCTCTGAGTTCAGTGCTTGCTTCCCATCTTGTACCCTAGCAACATTTGGAAATATTGTTAGTTTTGGTATGTCCAGGTTTTCTCCTAGTCATGTTTTACCTTAGTTACTTCTGTAGCATGTTAACCAGAACCTGTCAGTCAAACAATTGTTAGAGAATGTTATGACCAAGGTTTGACTCAGAACAGAAGCTACAAAAAAATTGTTGTTTTGGAAGGTCTGAGTCTCATACCAGACTCAACCTTCCAATATGAAAAGGTTGGCCAGACTGGAGCTCATATGTCATTTCTACATCTACCCATTTTTTCCACTTCTGTCTGCTCAAGCAAGAGACAGTACTGTTGGTCCTCAGCTCATTAAATTAGCTGTTGTCTGAACTAACCTAATGAACTGACCCTATGTTCTTTCTAAAATGTAGGCAAATAAAAGGGAGCAACATATTTACACGCAATTTTGTGCTTGATCCTGCACCTACTGAGCTCAGTTAAAAACTTCTGTTGATGTCAGTGAGAACAGGATTGGTCCCATAACTCCCACTGAAATAAATGGAGCAGAATTGGCCCTTAACCTATCCATAGCAAAGATTAACAACTTTGCTTAATTACATTAGGTTTTCTTTAACTATAGCCAGTGCATGTGTTTTCAAAGAAGGCTGAAGACTAGAAACAAGCCATTATTGCCCTAGAAGGAGATATTTTAAACTAAATTCAGTTTCATATCAGAATAATTTGTAATGACCTACAAAAGCAATTTCACAAGTTTTCTTCACACTTTGTGAAAACACTTACTGAAAGATCTGGCAGTTTTCAGGCCAATCTAATTTTTCAAGTCAAAGTTACCAAGTACTTAAATAAGGCTTTGTAGTAGAAGCTGATTGTAACTTTTACCTCCCCATGACACATGAGTATTAATCCAACTATTTTGTTAAATTCCCTTCCTCCTGTGAAATTAAACTAATTTACCTCACATACTTTGCTGATACAGTATATAAATAAAAAAGGCATATTGATTTAAGAATTTCTATTTATCTTTGACTTGCCTCCCTTCTCTTACTCTGTGACATCATTGCATTGCCTCAAAGTCTAAGGAGCAGTTTTATTATGCTTCTGAGACTTGTTCCCCACTTTTCTTGAAAGAGATTATTATGCTGTTTCTAAATATTAGTGCGTTTGTCTGATCTGCATATAAAATTTATTCTTGAAGGGAAGCAGAATACAGACAGATTTTCTGAGTGTAAGACATAACTAAGTTTGGGCCAGAATTAAAATGATGTAGGTATTATGATAGTAATGTTGCTTAAATGTAAACATATGGCAATAAGCTAATATATTACAACACCAATATTTCTCAAAGCTGTTCCAGAATAAAACGTTTGGAATGGGCAACATAATTTCTCTCTGCTGTAACATAGTTACAGCCTGTTGCATGTTTGAGCTCTGTCACAGAAGGGATTGAACTGTTGATAACAGGAGATAGAGCTTAAAAGTTTGAAAACCATCCATGCAAGACAAGTCCACATTTTAGCTATCTTTGCTGTACCAGTATTATAGGCAGCAACACATACAATTATAGGTTGATTTTTTTTTTAATTTGTCAAGAGAGAATCTTTTTACTAGTTATTGCACATAGTGAGCTTCAGCATTTTCTGTTGTTATCAGTGAGAACAGTATTGGGGCCATAACTCCTATTGAAATAAATGGGAGCATAATTGGGCTCAATCCTTGTTCCAAAGACTCTCAGTCTAAAGATAGATAAAAGGTGCCATATCAAAGTAGAGTGATGAGATAGTGATTGGCAATGTCTTGGTAATACAATGCTACATTAAAATGATTGTTTTTCTCCTTAAGCTTGCTGTTGCCAGTCAGCAAGTTTCCTATAAGCATCAGGGCAGACATGTCTCTTCAGAGGGAGTTGAACACTGCAAGGTGCTGATGAGCTAAGGAAGGGGTTCTCTGCATTGGATCTGGTATGAAGACAGTATAGAGACAGTTGTGGGAGAAGTAGACAAATGTTGTATAGAGGGAGGAAAGGGGAAGGGAACAACTTGGAACAAAATAAGGGTAGTGCTATGGAGTTATATAGAAGACAATGACAAGAAACTTGACTTTGATGCAGTGGGAGCTAGTGTAGGGATTCAAAGACAGGGTGACATGGATAAAAAATTAGGCAAGGAAGGTAGCCATTAGTGAGTGAGTTTTGTAATGTCTGGAGTGGGAGTGATGTGGGCATTGGGGTGGCGTACATTGATAAAGATGGGAAATGATGAGGACCTGAACTCATGACCATAGTGAGGAGTTAAAAACCATTTGATACTAAACACTGATGGCTGAGAAGTTTAGAATGTAGGATTCGTTGCCAGTACAAAACTAAGGTGTTGTTTGTCTTACATTGAGGTAGATTTTCAAAGAGATGAATGGATTTTTAGTTTACATAACGTCTCTTGTCTTAAAAACTTAAACTTATCAATTTTGCCTTACATAAGTATATATGGTTACTTTCGTATCTGCAGTATTCCCTTTTACTTCCTCTTATATACTACGCAGAATACCTGGAATTCAAGAAATATTGATGTAAAGTTATTTAAACCATTATCTAAAGCAAGTGGCAGGTTTTTATGAGTGACCATGTTGTTAACTCAGACTGCTCCTATCTGAATATATGCCCTATTCTGTTCACATTAAAATGATCTTTAGGAAAAACCCCATGTGTGCTTTTAATTGGACTGTATAGCTGTAAATTGGATTGCCAATTGTTGTGTATTGGCATTCTGATTAAAACAGTGTCCACACATTCTCAGGGAATCATTTCCAAGGTGATTTTCATTTTTCAAATCAACAGGACTCTCCTCACAAGGAGCTGTGCAGCCTTGTTACAGCTAGTTAGTAAAATAACATGTTCTGGTATTGCAAGGCTATTTGTGATTTAAATCAACTGTATCTTGGTTCCTAGTATTCAAGCCCATTACGGAAGCAAACAAACACACATTTCATGCCATGCATGTTGAAACAACTGGCAAATTCCTCGTCTTTCAAGGACATCTATAGAGCAGATTAATTGTAATTTCTAACTGTTGTTGAAAACATATCATTAGTGATGAACACCATGAAACAAAATACTCTTACAGCTTTCTCAGGACAAATTGGGAATAAACAGCTTGCAGTGATTCTCAGAAAAGGCTGTTTGGGATGGCATACAATATTTTGGGTGTTACAGCTTTCTCTTAGTTAAAGTATGACTCTCTTTAAAACGTTAGCATGCTCAGTATACAGTACTTCATTATCTAGTAATCAGTTTAATTTTATTTATCCAGGAACTTTTGCCTCGTGGGTGCCAAATATAAGGTGTTTATGTACAATAAATAGTCCAACAGGGGAATAGATCAGCACTAATATTTCAAATGCAGCTTAGTTAAGGTAGTTGTGAATTTTTTTCTCATTATTTAGTGTTGTGATATGCATTTTATTTTCTTCTTTTTAAAGGACTTCTGGAATTTAATCAGAAATCAAGACAATTAGATTTTTCAAAATGAAGTAGAGGTAACTAGGAATGGGAGAATTAGTTGTATAAAATGAATAACCCAATCCGAAATAATGGGCTCCAGACTCTAGAACAGAACTCTACAGTTGTGGTTCATGTTCTGTTTATTTCTACCTTAAACATGAGATCTGAGCTACTGCATATTTCTTTGTATTTTAACATATGTATCTTATAACCTTGTAGTCCTAGAAGAAGGGCCAGGATTACTTTCAAATAATAATCTTTAGTTTGTCTAGCCCAGCTTTCTGTTAACTGGAAGTAAAAGTTACAGTTAAATTTCTGTGGTATGGTCTATGTCAGGGGTCGGCAACCTTTCAGAAGTGGTGTGCCGAGTCTTCATTTATTCACTCCAATTTAAGGTTTCGCGTGCCAGTCATACATTTTAACGTTTTTAGAAGGTCTCTTTCTATAAGTCTATAATATATAACTAAACTATTGTTGTATGTAAAGTAAATAAGGCTTTTAAAATGTTTAAGAAGCTTCATTTAAAATTAAATTAAAATGCAGAGCCCACCGGACGGGTGGCCAGGACCCAGGCAGTGTGAGTGCCACTGAAAATCCGCTTGCGTGCTGCCTTCGGCACCCGTGCCATAGGTTGCCTACCCCTGGTCTATGTTAATGCAGACATCGGGTTCTTCCTCCTCACTCACTGTGAAAGGCAAGAAGATCACCTGTTGTGACCCAGAATCTAAGGCTTTCTCCTCTTTGTCTCCAGTTTGGTTCATCCCCTGCTCAAAGCAACATGCAAAAGCAGTTGTCAGCTTCTCTCAAACTGAAAACACTTAAAAAAAAAAAAAAAGTGGGTAAGGGAACTGTGCCTGTTGAAGTAACTCTTTCCCGGGTAGGTTATCTTAAGGGGGATTTTTGCTGTAGAGCTTATGCAGATGCCTGTTCAGCACAGGGAACATGGTCTCTCAGGGAAAAGAAAATTCCACTTAAATATCTCCATTAGCAGCAGGTAAAATGTATAATTTGATCCACTAAAACAATTGCTATCTGCTGGATCAGAGAGCAGAGTCAGCAGTGAACAAACTTTGCAGCAAACCTGCTGCCTAGCATTCCTTATACACTTCACCAGGCACTATTGACTGGAAGTGCAGGTATCTATGGATGCATCCCTGATTACAGAGTGCCAAATTTGTTAAAGTATTTAGGTGCCTAACTCCCACTGATTTCTGTGGGAGTTAGGTGCTTACAAATCTTTACAAATCTGGCCCTGACTGCTTAGAGCAGGGCTTCCATAAGAAACTCTGTCTAGAAATAGCTGGTGAAGAAATCAGTGATTCCCTTTCTTTCTACTCCTTCACCTTCCAACTCGCTCTTCTAGTTTGGCCTTGAGTCTCTTGTTCTTCCTCTATAGGATGTTTTCTCTCTACAGATCAAGCCACAAAAAGGCAATTATAAGGAACCAATCTGGAAAAGCAGAGGGAGAGTACACAAGAGAACAGAAAATATTGGATGGTGATTGGTTGTCATCCTGAATGTCAGGGTGAGGAGGAGGAAACAGCATCCAGGTTGTCTTGATCAAATCATAGAATGTGAATTAGCTGGTAAATAGGAATATATTTTTTTCCCTTTCCTTTGACAATCAGTGGGCTAATGGTAAACCACAGTGTGTTTTGTAAACCTCTTCACAAATCCCAAACCACCAGCATCACATTCCTCCTTCCTTCATGCTAAGTTTGGAGCATCCCTCTGCCTGGTACCAACAAGAAAAACAAAGTTATGCAAAAACTAATAATAGATGTTTAAATAATGTTTGTGGCTTCAGAACTAAATAGTCCAGAGTTTAAGCACATATCTTTCAAAGATACAACTGTACCAATCATGATTAATATTTTAAGACAATTTTATAAATATATGTTTGAACAGTTTAATCTGATATTTTCTCTGCAGATGATTCAGACCATCAAGACTCTGATTGAAAACGCAAATAGTGTATATGAGAAGATAGTACAGTGTCAGAAGGCAGGTAAGTGCAGGCTCTCTTTTTGAAAAATTGAAATACAGTAAGGCATTTCTCCTATATTTTCATTTTTTACAAAACCTTAGATTGGGTTCATTTATTCCACTAATGCACAAAACAAAATTATTCAAATTTATGCAGGCACAAAAGCAGCAAAAATGGACCTTCTTAATACTGATTTAATCATGGACAGTGGGGTCTATGGCATTTCAACTGAATTTTGGAACTCATTCTTTTTAATCCTTTTAACTTTTATAATTGGACAGTAGCCTGCTGACACATTCTATTTTAATAAAGCAAAGATAAAGTGTAGAAAATACACATTGATATATTTATGAATGAGAGATACAGCACTATTCCTACACACATTCAAGGCCATGCTTTTTAAGTGTATGCCCGAGGTGTTGCTCAACATGCTGATGTAGGGGAAGAGTATAATGTGCACATTGTGAGTCTAAACAGATGCTACTTTCTAGAATGTACTTTATGTATTTTAATGCCAGAGTGGTTAAAACATTGTGTCCTTCTTCGAGTGATTGCTCAGGTGTATTCTACAGTAGGTGTGCATGCTTGCCACGTGCACCGGTGTCGGAAGTTTTTCCCTTAGCAGTATCCATATGGTGGAGTGCCGCTGCGACCCCTAGAGTGGCGCCTCTATACCGCGCTATAAGGGGAGCTGCGCACTTCCCCCACCCTCAGTTCCTTCTTGCTGCCGGTGAAGGTAGTCGGAACGTCTTGCTGCAGCTTCTCTAGTTGACCTTAGTGGTACAGTTACTTTTAGTAGTTTTTCAAGTAGTTAGAGTGGGCTCGGGGCATGCCCCATGTCCCAGACTTCAAGTCGTGCGACTCCTGTCGCCGTTCTATGCCCAGAAGTGATCTGCACGCTGATTGTCTCCGCTGCTTGGGCGAAACTCACGTGAGTGAGCGCTGCAAGATCTGCAGGTCATTCAAGCCGCGGACTAAGAAGGAGAGGGACATCAGGCTTCGCGCTCCCCTGATGGAATCGGCGCTGGCCCCTACCCCGGCATGCCAAGTGGACTCGGCGCCCAGCACCACGTCTTCGGTGCGTAGCGAAGTCCCCTCCACTAGCCAGCACCGCTCCTCTTCCAAGAAGCAAGGGAAGACTTCCGTCTCACAGCGGCGCCGAAAAAAGGAGAGGGGTGAGGCTGGTCCCGAGCCGGGCAGCCCTCGATCTCCCCCAGGCCCTAGGCCTCCGTCTCATGTTGAGCGGAGCAGCCCAGTTCCGTCTGCGCGTGCCTCCCCTGCCGTGAGGATGCCATCGATGCCGGAGGCTGCACAGGCTGTGCGAGACATCTTGAGCTTACCGATACCAGGGGCCCCACCAGTGTCAGGCCTTTGGTCCTGAGGCAAGCCGCCCCTGAGCACTCATCAGACCTCCCCGGCATGGCACAGCTCCCGTGCTGAGAACTGCTCCTTACCTTGTTCGACACGGTCTTCTCGCGGCTCACGCCAGCCCTCTACACCAGTCAGGTTGACTGGCTCGCCGCTCGAACGGGAGTCTCGAGGCTCCTCCACGCCACGCTGCACCGACGCTCTTCCTCACGTCGCAGCTACTGCAGCCGGTCCCGATGCCGTTGACGTCGATGCTCCCACTTGACTTCCCGCTCTGCCAGGCATCGCACTCAGGACTCCTCCCGCAATGCACCGGAACATCGTAGCTCCTGGCGCTGGGACAAGTACAGGAGCAGCACTTCCCATGGGTACCGGTCCTTGGTGTCAGGGTCCCGGTCCCGCAGAAGGCACCGTCGTAGGCACTGTCGCTCTCGCCGCTCCTATGAGACTGCGCAGTCGACGGTGACCTCAGCATCGACACCCAGCCGCCCATCGCCACGTCGTGCGGCTCAGCCAGGACAGATGGTGCCACCTGGCCCCCAAATTGGTCAGTGGCAAGGGGCACCGTGGCAAGGACAGTGGTGTCAATGGGCACTGTGGCCGCAGATGCCTGCTCAGACGGGAACCCGCTCGGTGGCCAGAGCGTCCCAGGCTCCTTCGGCCTCCCCTTCTCAGCAGAGGGACAAGTCAACAGGTCCCGAGTCGGTGGCCCCGCGCCCGACTCTGACTTGGGGACTGACCCCCCGGTACCACCCAAGACTCTCGGCTCCACGCCAGCCCCCTCCGCAGCACCGGATGATGCCATTACGACACTGCCGCCCATTCCACAGGAGGACTTCAGGGCACATCAAGACTTCCTTAAGAGGGTGGCGTCCAACCTCCAGCTCCAGGCTGAGGAGATGGAGGGCCCGTCTGACTTCCTTTTCAATGTGCTGTCGTCCTCGGCACTGGGCCATGTTGCCCTGCCCCTCCACCAGGGAGTAGCCAACATTTCCACTACCTTGTGGCAAACTCCTGCTTCCTTGGCCCCCATTTCCAAAAAGGCGGAGAGGAAGTACTTCGTGCCGGCTAAGGACCATGAGTACCTTCATTCCCACCTGGCACCTAACTTTCTGGTGGTGGAATCGGTAAACCACCGAGAACGACATGGCCAGCCCATGCCTACCCCCAAGGATAAAGACGCCAGGAGACTGGATACTTTTGGCAGGAAAGTTTATTCTTCGGCAAGCTTCCAGCTCAGGGTGGCCAACCATCAGGCCCTACTGAGCCGGTATGACTTTAACTTATGGGGGTCCCTACCAAAGTTTGAATCTCTCCTCCTGGAGCGGGACAAAAAGGACTTCAAGGCTCTGGTAGAGGAAGGGGCGGCAGCGGCAAAAGCAACCCTCCAGGCTGCGTCGGACGTGGCCGATACGGCAGCCCGCTTGATGGCTTCCGCCATTTCCATGTGCAGGGCGTTGTGGCTCCTACTATCCAGGCTGTCGGCGGAGGCCCAGTCCCTCATGCAGGACCTGCCCTTTGACAGGAAAGCGCTGTTTGCGGACCAGCAAACGGATGTCCGTCTGCACGGGATGAAGGATTCCCATACCACCCTGCAAACCTTGAGCCTCTACGTCCCGCTGGCTAAGGACAAGCCCAGGCCGCAAACTTCGGCTCCACCTGCACGGAGCAGATACGAGCCCCCATCCAAGAGGCCGAGAGACCAGAGGCATCAGTCTCAACGTCAGTCCCGCTCTGCCCCACAGCCCGGGCCCGCTGAGGGTAAGAGGCAGGGAAAGAGGCGGTTTTGACTATTTGCAGGGGGGCACCAGGCCTGTTGCCAGGGAAACCCCCCAATTAATAAAGTTGTGTTCTGCAACCGATTGTCTGCCTTCCGAGTGGCGTGGTCCCATATGACGTCGGACCAATGGGTCCTCAACACCATTTCCAAGGGCTATGTTTTGCAGTTCACCTTGCCCCCACCTTACCACCCTCCGTCCCTGGTGAGCCCCGGGGACCCGGAGCATGCTCGCCTCCTAGGTGGCGTGTCTGCTCCACCTGGGGGCGGTGGAAAGAGTACCAGTAGACTTCCAGGGCAGAGGCTTCTACTCCCGGTACTTCCTGATCCCAAAGGCAAAAGGGGGGCTCAGGCCCATCCTGGACATATGGGATCTCAACCGGTTTATGGTCCGCTCCAAGTTCTGCATGGTGTCCCTGGACCTGGGGGATTGGTACGCTGCCCTGTACCTTCAGGATGCGTATTTCCATATCCATATATTCGAAAGGCTTCCTCCGGTTCCTGGTGGGGCGGGATCACTACCAGTTCATGGTCCTCCCTTTTGGTCTATCCACGGCACCCAGGGTTTTCACCAAGTGCATGGCGGTGGTAGCGGCCTACCTCCTGCGGAAAGGGGTGCAGATCTTTCCATACCTGGACGATTGGCTTCTCAAGGGCAGCTCTCGGTCCCAGATGCAGGCCCATGTGGAACTGCTCTTGTCCACATGTGCAGATCTCGACCTAGTAGTGAATGAGAACAAATCTACATTAGTCCCAGTTCAGTGCATAGAATTCATAGGGGCGATGCTGGACTCCTTAAGGGCCACAGCCTCTCTCCCTCCAGGCAGGTTCAAGACCCTCAAAGGCCTCATCGCCTCAGTCACTGCCTTCCCCATGACAACGGCAAGAGCGTGCCTTCAGATCCTCAGGCACATGGTGGCATGCACGTACTTGGTCCGCCATGCGAGGCTCAGAATGAGGCCCCTCCAGCTCTGGCTAGCCTCTCAGTACTCCCAGGCCTGGGACGGGCTGGACAAGGTCATCACGGTACCACCCCAGGTAGTTGCCTCCCTACAATGGTGGTCCCTCCCGAGCAACATGCTGCAAGGGGTCCCTTTCCAGGAACCCTCCCCGTCATTAGACCTGGTGTCAGATGCCTCGGATCTGGGACAGGGAGCTCATATAGGGAACATTCAAACCCAAGGGACATGGTCGGCCTCGGACTTATCCCTCCACATAAATGTCAGAGAGCTCAGGGCGATATGGCTGGCGTGCGTAGCTTTCAGCATACACCTTCGCGGGACGGTGGTCAGAGTCCTTACGGACAACACCGCTGCGATGTACTACATCAACAGGCAAGGCGGGACTCGTTCCTCGGCCCTATGCCTGGAAGCCCTGAGCCTATGGGAATTCTGTATAGCCCACAATATCTCCCTGCGAGCCTTCCCCCTACCCAGCGTCCGCAATTTGTGAGCCGATCACCTCAGCAGGGTTTTCTTCCACCAGTACAAGTGGTCACTCCACTCAGCGGTCACCCATCAGCTCTTCCGAAAGTGGGGAGTTCCCCGGTTCGACCTCTTTGCAACTGACCAGTACTGGCGCTGTCTCCAGTTCTGCTCCAGGGGAGGAGTGGGGAAGGGGGCGATCTCGGACGCCTTCCTCCTGCAGTGGTCAGGCCAGCTTTTCTATGCCTTCCCCCTCTTCCCCCTGATCGACAAGGTCCTGCAAAAAATAAAAACAGACAGGACGCAGGTTATCCTCATCGTCCCGGACTGGGCCCGACAACACTGGTACAGGACCCTCCTGCACCTCTTAGCGCCAGCGCCCCCCTCTCCACCCCGCGGAGGCTACCGCTTCGCCCGGACCTCCTCTCCCAGGAAGGAGGCCGCCTTCTCCATCCCAACATAGCCACGCTCAGTGATGAGCTGCCAAAATCTTAACCGGTTCCCTCCTCACCCCACGAGGGGGTCGTGGCGTGCCCCCGCCCCCCGGGACTCCTGCCCCATCCAACCCCCTGCGTTCCTAGACACACACACCCCGGGACCCCTGCCCCATCCACCCCCCTTCCCTGTCCCCTGACTGCCCCCCGCCGCCCCATCCAACCCCTCCTCTCATTCCTGATGGGCCCCCCGGGACTCCTGCCCCATCCAACCACCCCTTCTCTCTGTCCTCTGACTGTCCCTGGAACCCCTGCCCCTGACTGCCTCCCACCGCCCCATCCAACCCCTGCTCCTTCCTGACTGGCCCTCCGGGACCCTTGCCCCCATTCAATTCCCCTGTTCCCCGCCCTCTGACCGCTCCGATCCCTATCCACTGCCCACCCCCGACTACCCCCTCGAACTCTCCTGCCCTCTATCCAACACCCCCTCCCTGCCCCCTTACCGCGCTGCCTGGAAATGGCTGGTGGCGCTACAGCCACGCCGCTCAGCTGGAGCCGGGCCAGGCCGCCGCCACCGTGCACCACATGGAGCACTGGTGGCTGGCGGCGCTACAGCCACACCGCTTGGCTGGAGCCAGGCCACGTTGCCGCTGCGCAGCACCTGAGCACCGGGTCAGGCTGAGCTCGCAGCCCGCCGCCCAGAGCATGCACCAGCGGCGGGTCGAGCTGAAACTGCGGGGGAGGGGGAACAGCCGGAGACTAGCCTCCCCGGCCGGGAGCTCAAAAGCCAGGCAGGAGGGTCTCGTGGGCCACCATAGTGGGTGTCCACCCCGCCCCGCCTCTAAGAGCCAGAGGGACCTGCCGGGGGGTGAGGTGGGGAGTCCCGGCGGTGCTTACCTGGGGCGGTTCCCAGGAAGCATCCGGCAGGTCCCTCTGGCTCCTAGGGGCGAGGTAGCGTAGCTGGGGGGGGAGCAGCCGCTCCCCCTGCTCCCCTCCTAGCTACGCTCCTGTCACTTCAACTTACCGGTTTTTAAATTTAGAAGCCCTTTTAGAACCGGTTGTCCCGCATGGACAACCGGTTCTAAAAGGGCTTCTAAATTTAACAACCAGTTCCCGCGAACCAGTGTGAACTGCCTCCAGCTCACCACTGGCCGTGCTCCACCTGACAGCGTGGTTGCTCAGTGGTTAGATGAGGAGGAGGGGAGGTGTTCAGAGGACGTCAAACGAGTCCTGCTGGAAAGTAGAAAGCCGTCCACACGACGGACATACCTGGCAAAGTGGTCCAGATTCTCTAGGTGGGCCGCGGAGTGGGGAACCTCTCCATCGTCCGCACCGCTCCAGATTATCCTTGATTACCTCCTGTCCCTTAGGACCCAAGGACTAGCTCCCGCCTCTGTCAGGGTACATTTGGCAGCCATATCAGCCTTCCATCTGCCGGTGCAGGGCCAATCGGTCTTTTCTCACACTATGACCTCCCACTTTCTAAGAGGCCTGGACCGGTCATTCCCGTATGCTAGGTCCCCCGTTCCACAATGGGACCTAAACCTAGTGTTATCCCGTCTCATGGGACCTCCCTTTGAACCCTTGGCCACGTGTTCCTGGTCCCACCTGTCATGGAAGGTAGCATTCCTTGTAGCTATCACGTTAGCCTGAAGTGTCTTGGAGCTCAGGGCCTTGACCTCGGAACCCCCATATACAGTCTTCGACAAGGATAAGGTCCAGCTTCGCCCACACCCCACATTCCTCCCGAAGGTGGTCTCCACCTTCCATATGGAACAGGACATTTTCCTCCCGGTGCTCTGTCCTAAGCCCCATTCCTCCAACGAGGAACGTTGCCTTCACATGCTCGATGTGTGTAGGGCACTGGCCTTCTACCTGGACCGGACCAAGCTGTTCCGGAAATCCTCGCAGTTGTTCGTTGCATCAGCTGAGCGTATGAGGGGGCAACCAATTTCCACCCAGCGCCTGTCCCGCTGGATCACCTCATGCATACTCACGTGCTATGACCTGGCAAGGGCTCCCCCACCACTGATCGTCAGGGCGCACTCAACGAGAGCTCAGGCCTCGTCGGCTGCCTATGTAGCCCACGTCCCAATCCAGGACATCTGTAGGGCTGCCACATGGTCCTCTGTCCACACATTTTCTTCGCATTATGCGATCGTCTCCCAAGCGAGGGATGACGACGGATTTGGTAGGGTGGTACTGCGTCCCGGAAACCCTTAAACTCCTACCCGCCTCCATCAGATATAGCTTGGAGTCACCTACTGTGGAATACACATGAGCAATCACTCGAAGAAGAAAGGACAGTTACCTGTTCCGTAACCGGCATTCTTCGAGATGTGTTGCTCAGGTGTATTCTATATCCCGTCCTCCTTCCCCTCTGTCGGAGTTGTCCGGCAAGAAGGAACCGAGGGGGGGTGGGGAGTGCGCAGCTCCCCTTATAGCGCGGTATAGAGGCACCACTCTAGGGGTCGCAGTGGCACTCCCCCGTATGGGTACTGCTAAGGGAAAAACTTCCGACACCGGTGCACGTGGCAAGCACGCACACCTACTGTGGAATACACCTGAGCAACACATCTCGAAGAACGCCAGTTACGGAACAGGTAACTGTCCTTTTTCTTAATTGTTCATTAGACTGTGGAAAATATAAAATACACATCTTTAGACTTTTTGTATGTTGAGGATATATGAAAGATTAGGGAGGCATATTTTTTACAATAACACCTGTATCAGTGATTCATTTCTCATCATTTTCCATTTGCAGTTTTACTCAAATATCATATGGTTCATTTGGGTTAGATGAAGCCCAGGAACATCAAGTGAATTGCTGCAAAATGCCATAAATTAATTTAGCTGGGATAAGAACCCAGGTTTTCTTGGCTCCTGGTCATTTGATCAGTTAGCATCCTGCATCATAGAATCATAGAATATTAGGGTTGGAAGAGACCTCAGGAGGTCATCTAGTCCAATCCCCTGCTCAAAGCAGGACCAACACCAACTAAATCATGCCAGCCAGGGCTTTGTCAAGCTGGGCCTTAAAAACCCCTAAGGATGGAGATTCCACCACCTCCCTAGGTAACCCATTCCAGTGCTTCACCACCCTCCTAGTGAAATAGTGTTTCCTAATATCCAACCTAGACCTCCCCCACTCCGACTTGAGACCACTGCTTCTTGTTCTGTCATCTGCCACCACTTAGAACAGCCTGGCTCCTCCTCTTTGGAACCCCCCTTCAAGTAGTTGAAGGCTTCTATCAAAACCTCCCCCCCACTCTTCTCTTCTGCAGACTAAATAACCCCAGTTCCCTCAGCCTCTCCTCATAAGTCATGTACCCCAGCCCCCTGATCATTTTCGTTGCCCTCCACTGGACTCTCTCCAATTTGTCCATATCCCTTCTGTAGTGGAGGGATGAAAACTGGATGCAATACTCCAGGTGTGGCCTCACCAGTGCCGAATAGAGGGGAATAATCACGTCCCTCGATCTGCTGGCAATGCTCCTACTAATACAGCCCAGTATGCGGTTGGCCTTCTTGGCAACAAGGGCACACTGCTGACTCATATCCAGCGTCTCGTCCACTGTAATCCCCAGGTCCTGTTCTGCAGAACTGCTGCTTAGTCAGTCAGTCCCCAGCCTGTAGCGGTGCATGGGATTCTTCCTTCCTAATTGCAGGACTCTGCACTTGTCCTTGTTGAACCTCATCAGATTTCTTTTGGCCCAATCCCCCAATTTGTCTAGGTCACTGGACCCTATCCCTACCCTCTAGTGTATCTACCTCTCCCCCCAGCTAAGTGTCATCTGCGAACTTGCTGAGGGTACAATTCATCCCATCATCCAGATCATTAATGAAGAAGTTGAACAAAACTGACCACTCGGGCACTCCGCTTGATACCGGCTGCCAACTAGACATTGAGCCGTTGATCACTACCCATTGAGCCCGACAATCTAGCCAGCTTTTTTCCCACTTTATAGTCCATTCATCCAATCCATACTTTTTTAACTTGCTGGCAAGGATACTATGGGAGACTGTATCAAAAGCTTTCCTAAAGTCAAGATATATCACATCCACCGCTTTCCCCATATCCACAGAGCCAGTTATCTCATCATAGAAGGCAATCAGGTTTGTCAGGCATGACTTGCCCTTGGTGAATCCATGTTGACTGTTCCTGATCACCTTCCTCACCTCCAAGTGCTTCAAAATGGATTCCTTCAAAATGCATCCTTCTGAAAAGAAATACCTAGAATATGTTGACTGAGTAGAGAATTTAAGTGAATAGATTCCACTAGAAAATGAAAGTTTAATGGAGTTTTAAATTATATAGATATAATCACATAAACTGCAGGTTATATATTCTCACTGCATTGTTTCTATCTTTTATTTGACTTCCAAGTAGACAAATTGCTCCAATGTGCTCTGTATTTTGTGGTTGTTGGAATTATGCCATGGCTGGTCCTTGACAGTTTGAAAGTATTACATTCGTATTGATAATAGGAGGAGGTTCTATGTTCTACATAGGACCGCATGATAGGAAGCCTTAAATTCCAATCCCAGATCTGACAATTATTTCCTCAGTGATCTTGGACAGCTTCCCCATCTGCAAACTGAGAATAATAATACTTACCTTACAGAAATGCTAATGTTTTTAACAGTCATGCCATCTTGGAAGTCTGGGGTTAATACACATGGGTATACATGTGTAGGGCATAGCTATGGAAATTATGTTGTGCTGTTGCACTAATGTGATGAATCTGCATTGACAGAAGAGTTAGAAGTACTGAATAAAGAAAAACACCTTTGATGTTTGAATCATGTACTGTACTGTATTAGTGCAAATGGCTGGTCTGAAAAGTTGATATGATCGTGTCCAGTGTAAATAAGCCCTGAGATTGTTTGATATGAAGAACTGCTGGAGAGAACTTAGGTCTGGTGTATGTGGTGAGTTAAAGTGTGGCAAGCTAGAGTGGGAAGCTGCTGATGCCTTTCCCCACTGCCTCCCTTCTGCCGGAGCATTTCACGTGTAACTACATACCGCAGTGTGGACATAGCCTGCTTTTTGCTGCGGGTTGTAGCTACACATACGCTCTGCGGCGCTGCCAGTGGAGTGGAGTGTTGATGTAACCAGAGAAAATAAAAAGTGGGAGATCCTGAAGAAAATCTTTTCAAAGTCAGTACCTTAAAGCTTAATTAAAAAGGGAGGAAAACAGACACATTAATGGAAAAGGTGAACATTAAGAAGAATAATGCCCTGCATCAGCACTACCTTTTGGAGAGGTACAGCATGCAATCTTTTCTGCACTAACTACCTCTGCTGATGAGTGCAGGAGACAGGGCAAGGTCCGGACCATTGTCCCACCTTCACCTCACACCTTCTGAGGAAGCTATGGCCGCTGACAGGACTAACATGGATTAGTGGCTTTACTCTGAGACACAGCATAGTTGGCCACTGTGCAAAAGCACAGGCCTGGGGAAGGCTCCTTGTTTCGTATTCTCCCCCCACCATTTTCCATATGTTTACAGGATCAACCACAATGTGTTCCAAAGTAAATAGCTGGGAAATTGGGAAGAAGGAAAAGAAGGTTAGGATGTAGGCAGCTTTGCCAATGGTGATGATGCCTTGAAAATAAGCTCTGTTGAGAAGGTTGATGTGTAGGTGACTCAGGGTTACATGCCTTCCCAGATTTCTGCCAGGGTGGGAGTTGGGTTGAGCACAGCTGAAGGGACATGCCTGGGAAAGGCACCCAGAGCAGGGAAGCGAGACCAGGCTGTCAGCACAGCTGTCTGCCAGAGGGGGTGTGGGGAAGCCTGTTGAGTCCCATCCCTTCCTTGCCAGCCGCCGCAGTTACCTGCTCGAGTACATGTCTGGACTAGCCTGCCTGTGGTGTGCAGAAAGGAGCTTGGGGAGTTGGGGTAATGGGGGAGGGGAGGCAGTGTGGACTGGGGGTGCTACAGGTGGGGTGGGGAACCCAAGGAGGCAGTGTGGGCCAGGGGCAATTGATGGGGGGCCTGGGGGAGGCAGTAGGGGCCTCAGGGGATGGGTGGGGGAGGCAGCAGGGGATGTGGGGGCCAGGGGAGGCAGCAGGGGCCTGGGGGGGGGGAGCAGAGAGGCAGCGGGTAATGGGGGGATCTTTGGTGGGCTGGGAGAGGCAGCAGGGGCCAGAGGGGATAGGTGGAGGGCCTTGGGAGGCAGCTGGGCCCAGGGACAATGGGGAGGGGTGGGGGGCCAGGGGAGCTAGGGAGGACAGGGTGCCCAAATACAAGTTTGCCTATTGCCCCATTTTTTCTAAGGCCAGCCAGGGCGCTGTGGGTGGAGGGCACCATGGCCAAGAGGATGTTGCTGCAGGGTGCCTTGGCAGTCACCAGGAAGTTGACTGTTGCTGTGGTGGAGGGGGTGGGGGCTGTCATTGTGTCCCCCTACTATCAGCAGTTACCAGTCACCTGCGATTTGGTGGACTGCTTACTAAACATAAAAGTAAAGAAAATGAGAATTGTTCAGGCCTTCCTGGATCAGCTGGTGCCAAAGCTCAGTGGATAAGCAGATCTCTGGCTGTAGAACACAAGCTGTATGGTCTTTATTTCAAGAATGATCAATCAACCCCAGAATTCATCAGTAGAAGGAATATTTCACTCCAGTCTGTACTAACAAAAAAAAATTGAATGTCTCCTGCTTTGTACATATCTTAACTTCACCTTGGCATTATGTACAAGCAGGAGACCTACTTTCAAAAATGTTATTTTCCTTTGATACCGTTACTATGCATTTTATGCTTAATTAATCTTACTGAAATTAATCCTGGCCCCTGCCCTCCTATGCTACTCTGGCACCATATAGGGTCCATGAAGGTGCTGCAACTAGGTCGGGGAGAATTCCCTATGCTGGCTCCCTTGAAATCCCTGGTCATAGAGAGTAGGGCCATGGCTAGGAGGGGGAATCTCTGTAATGATGAAAACGCTGGAGATTGTGGGCTGCAAAGAAGTGGGTCAAAGGGCTTGATCTAATTTATGGTAGGACTGCACCAGCTGCCACCTGACCCAGGATCTGGGCAGGGTAAAGGTGGTTTGAAGCCACCCATGAGGTAAAGCACAGAATCTGTCCCACTGATTTTTTTGGGAAACTGACATAGGTATCAGAATAGTTTATTTGCTTTAGAATGATCATTTAATCAATGGAGTTCATATTACCCAAAGTATAATCACTTGTTACAGATGCCTGTAAAGACAGTCTTCCCATTCCACAAGTAGTGTCACATTCCTATGCAGCCTTTCCAACCTGTTCAAGTACTTAGGGTTGAGTGTCTTTATCTTTTGTTTTATATTTACAGTTAGCATAAGAAAAGTTAGTCAAAGAACTGCAAATTATAGAATACTTCCTATTGACTGTACTGGGAAACAAGATCAAGCACTATAAAACCCCTCTAAGTATGACCAAAAGGACATAAGCATTTTTTTTCCTTACAAAAGATAATAGTGTTTCTTGCCATAGAGCTTTAATCCTCCAAAGTCAAATGTAACAATATTAGTCTCTGAATTCAGCAAGAGGAAGATTATTTTTAGGTTCAGTGTATAATCCATTAATTATACAAACTTGGCAGTTTCTTCTATTGTAGCATCTATGGGTAAGCTGTATTTTTCATTATCCATTCTGCTAGCATCTTTTATAATTCACATTTTTTTCAGTTTTGGTTTACTTATTCTTTCAGAACTTTTAAGAACAGTAAAATGGAAATCTTAAACAGTGTTACCACATTAGTATCGCTTATTTGGGGAAAACAATGCCCTTGCATGATCCAAAACAATGATGACATTCACTAAAAGTGTTATATACTTTATGCTGAAGCTCCTGCACAGGTTCTCAAATTATGGTCTGTGGACCAGTGGTGGTTCACAGACAGGTGGCGGATCACTAGGTGCAGCTCTCCGGCATGTTTCCAGTTACTAAACTCCATTAAAAGTTGCTAAAAAATACATACTCTCCTAATATTACTCTTCTTTGTAATTATTTGCTGTAGTTGTTAGAGCTAGGTTATGCAAATACAAATGGGGATCAGTCTGTATAACTGAGAGCAGGTGTTCCATGAGACAGTCTGTATGGTCAAGAACAAACGATGCCAAACCTCCTTAATTTCAGTCTTTGACAGGCCTCCCCCCAGGGTGGTGGGGCTTGGGCAGGCTTAGGCTTTGATCTCCCTCCTAGGGTCCTGTAATAATTTTTGTTGTCAGGAGGGGGTCGTGGTGCAATGAAGTTTGAGAACCCCATATCTAGTGGATGGGGGAAGCAGTAAGCATGATATATCTTGATTTTAGTAACACTCTTGACACAGTCCCACATGCATTCTCATAAGCAAACTAGTAAAATGTAGTCTTGATGAAATTACTATAAGGTGGGTGCACAACTGGTTGAAAGATCCTACTCAAAGAGTGGTTATCAATGGTTTCCTGTCAAACTGAGGGCATATACAGTGGATCCTGCAAGGACCAATCCTGGGTACAGAACTATTCAGTATTTTCATTAATCACTTGGATAGTGGAATGGAGAGTGTGCTTATAAAATTTGTGGATGACACCAAACTGGGAGAAGTTGCAAGGATTTAGGAAGACAGGATTAGAATTCAAAACAACCGTGACAAATTAGAGAAATCTGAAATCAACAAGATAAAATTCAATAAAAACAAGTGCAAAGTACTTCATATAGGAAGGAAAAATCAAATGCACAACTACAAAATGGGGAATAACTGGCGTAGTACTGTTGAAAGAGATCTGGGGGTCATAGTGGATCACAAATTGAATATGAGTCAACAGTGCAATGCAGTTGTAAAAAAGGCTAATATTCTGGGGTGTATTAACAGGAGAATCATATATAAGACACAGGAGGTAATTGTCCTGCTGTACCTGGCACTGGTAAGGCCTCAGCTGGAGTACTATCTCCAGTTCTGGGTGCCACACTTTGGATATGACTACACTGCACACTGCTTTCGTCGAAGTGTAGAGTACATACATTACATGCTTCCCTAGCATAGGTATAAATAGCAGTGTAGCTGTAGACTGTAAGGCAATGCTTAGAGGTGAGTAGAGCAAGGACGTGCCTGAACCCTGGGGGTTTGTACCGTACACAGCTCTCTACTTACCCAAGCAATGCCTTTTTAGCAGTGTAGTGTCCCACTGCTTACCCATTGCTGAAGTCTTTCCTCGCCACAGTGAAAGGCTCCAGCAGTGGGACAAGTCTCCAGCAGCTCCCAGCTCGGCAGTGGGGAGGCAGTGAGGAAAGACTTGACAGCTGGGAGCTGCCAGAGCTTTTCTCCACCACAGTGAGAAGTCTTTCCTTGCTGCCTCCCCACTGACATGTTGCTACACACTGCAGTGTGGACACAGCCTGCTTTTCACTGTGACGTGTAGCTACACCAGGAGTCAGCAACTTTTCAGAAGTGGTGTGCCAAGTCTTCATTTAGTCACTCTAATTTAAGGTTTCACATGCCAGTAATACATATTAACGGATGGGTGGCCAGGACCTGGGCAGTGTGAGTGCCACTGAAAATCCGCTCGCGTGCCGCCTTCGGCACGCATGCCATAGGTTGCCTACCCCTGAGCTACACATACCCACATACACTGCTGCCAGTGGTGTGCAGCATAGACATAGTCAGAAAGATGTGGACAAATTGGAGAGAGTCCAAAGAGAAACAAAAATGATAAAATATTTAGAAAACCAGGCCTATGAGGAAAGATTAAAAAAACCTGCACATTTAGTCTTGAGAAAAGAAGTCTGAGGAGGGACCTGATAACAATTGCAATATGTTAAAGGCTGTTATAAAGAGGATGAAGATTGGTTGTTCTCAGTGCCCACTGATGGTAGGACAAGAAGTAATGGGCTTAATCTGAAGCAAGGGAAATTTAGATTAGATATTAAGAAAAAACTTTCTAATTATACGGCTAGTGAAGGTCTGGAATAGGCATCCAAGGGCGACTGTGGAATCCCCATCTTTGGAGTTTTTAAGAACAAGTTGGACAAATATGTGACAAGGATGGTCTTGGTTTACCGCGCAAGGGGCTGGACTTGTTGACCTCCCAAAGTCTCTTCCAGCCCTACCTTTCTATGATTCTATAAATATTGAAGTGAGACTTTGGTGTTATTTAAATAAGTATAGAATATCATAGAATATCAGGGTTGGAAGGGACCTCAGGAGGTCATCTAGTCCAACCCCTTGCTCAAAGCAGGACCAATCCCCAACTAAATCATCCCAGCCAGGGCTTTGTCAAGCCTGACCTTAAAAACCTCTAAGGAAGGAGATTCCAACACCTCCCTAGGTAACCCATTCCAGTGCTTCACCACCCTCTTAGTGAAAAAGTTTTTCCTAATATCCAACCTAAACCTCCCCCACTGCAACTTGAGACCATTGCTCCTTGTTCTGTCATCTGCTACCACTGAGAACAGTCTAGCACCATCCTCTTTGAACCCCCTTTCAGGTAGTTGAAAGCAGCTATCAAATCCCCCCTTATTCTTCTCTTCTGCAGACTAAATAATCCCAGTTCCCTCAGCTTCTCCTCATAAGTCATGTGCTCCAGCCCCCTAATCATTTTTGTTGCCCTCCACTGGACACAGTACTCCAGATGGGCCCTCACCAAAAGTATCCTACAGTACAACACAATAGGCTTAATTCCTGATTGTGAAATAGGAAATAGGATCTGCTATCTTGGACAGCTTCACCCCTGCAGAGTCCCACTGACGTACATCTTAAGATAGATGAGCTGATCCAAACCTTTACATAGTGGAGATGTCCAAAGACTTTGTCTACAACTCTATTAATTTCCTGGTTTCAGCAGATGCTTGTTGCATTAGGTTTTTGTCAGTTTTCTGGATTCTGGAACTGTCAGCTTTTTGGATTTTAGTTGAGAATGAATTGCTTCATGGGATAGCATATTAACTCTGAGTAAAAGCTTATACGCTTTTATAATTAGTGTCTTTGTAAGTAAAAGGAAATTGCACTATTATCGTGCTATGCTCTTTTGTTCTATGGCTTGAAGAACAAGAAGAGAGTTGCTAAAATAAGAATAAATCCTCATCCTTACAAGCTGTGAACATATAGTAAATTTATATTGTCATTAACAAGCTCAGTAGGAAAATCTTTTAACTGGACTTGTTCTCTTAATTAAACCAATTCCTGGTTTAAGTGAATAATAAGATTATTGTGTATCTGTTAAAATTCAAAACTAATTCTGAAGTAAGTCAATAATTTTGCTCATTTTGGTTAACAATGCATTGAATAAGCTAGAGTTTTGCTCTTGTTCTGATTTAATCCCATAGTGGTGCTTTTGCACCTGTCTTATACTTTATGAAAGCAAAAATTGAAAGGTATAAACTTTTTGATAAGCTGGATGTTTTCCTTATTATTTTTAAGTTTCAACAAAATCCAGATTGCTCTGTTGGTTTTCTAAATGTCAACACATTGCTTTCAGCTGAACACAGTTGTGTTTCTCTGAATAAAATATCTGCATCCTTACAGGAATTTTATATGTGCTAAATATCGAAGACGTATAGTACAGTAGAACCTCAGAGTTACAAACACCAGAGTTACGAACTGATCGGTCAACCACACATCTCCTTCAGAATCGGAAGTACACAATCAGGCAGCGGCAGAGACACCAAAAAAAAAAAAAAAAGGCAAATACAGTACAGCACTATGTTAAATATAAACTACTTAAAAAAAAAAGGGGGAAAGCAGCATTTTTCTTCTGCATAGTAAAGTTTCAAAACTGTATTAAGTCAATGTTCAGCTGTAAACTTTTGAAAGAACCACCATAATGTTTTGGTTCAGTGTTACGAACATTTCAGAGTTTCAAACAACCGCCATCCCTGAGGTGTTCGTAACCCTGAGGTTATAATGTAAGGCAATATTGCTTTGGTTCCCATTCCATATCCGTTATCTTTTATCATTCTTTGAAAGTTTAAAATTCTTGACACAGATCTTCAGCTACTTTAAATCAGCACAGGTCCATTGACTTTGGTGGGGCTATACTGACTTTACAGCCACTGAGGATCTCATCCCTAATCAGTTTTTGTATATTCATTTCCAATAATATGCTTGTGACGAAGTGGGACTGTTCTTAATGTTTTCCTCAGTTTCCCCATGCAGTTCTTAAGAATCTAGGGGGTGGGATAAGGGTGTATGGTTGCTGCAGAGCAAAGGGCCAGTGTACATAAATGCCCGACGCTCTGTTTCCTAGCAACTGATGGCCTGGGCCCCTTCTTTGCAAAGGTGCCAACTGACGGTGTTGGAGACAAAGGGATCAGGTGACCTCCTGGCCTGGGAAAGAGACAAAGCCCAGAGAAGGAGGGGCTGGACGGGGGTTGGAGTTTGGAGCTAGCTGGGGACGGGAAGGGAGGGCAGACGGGGGTGTCTGGCTAGCTGAGCCCCAGAATGGACCCGGCGGAGGGGTCCCGTTCGCTGGACCGACAAGCTCTGTTTTAGATCATTTTCCTGTCGTCTAATAAACCTCTGTTTTACTGGCTGGCCGAGAGTCACGTCTGACTGCGAAGTGGGGGGGGTGCAGAACCCTTTGGCTTCCCCAGGACCCCGCCTGGGCAGACTCGCTGTGGGAAGCGCACGGAGGGGCATATGCTGAATGCTCCCAGGAGAGACCCAGGAGGTGAAGCCGTGTGAGCGTCTTGCCCTGAAGACAGTCTGCTCCGAGGGAGAGGAGGCTCCCCAAAGTCCTGACTGGCTTTGTGGGGAGCAGTTCCAGAGCATCGCCCGGGGACTCCGTGACAATGCTGCATTTATGTAGATCTCTTATACATAAAAACTTTGAGATAATCTTTGTGGAAGAGAAAGGGTAACTAGAAAACTCTTTTTATTGAGATTTTAGAATTAAATGATACAGGTTTTGACTAATTGAGAGAATACTTTTGATTTTGAGGTGTTTGTTTACTCCAGCTTCCCAAGTTTAGAAGATTCAAATTGATTTGTGGATTTGTGTGTGTGTGCATATCTATAGTGAAGACAGAATGAGAAAACACCTGATGCTCAAAGGTGAAATTGATTATTGTCCATCAGGCTTGTTACAGAGGAATAGTGTAAATCTAGTTTCCACAGCAGTCCCACCAGGCATAGCTCTCAAATCTGTCATTTAAAAAGTAGGTGCAGTTATAAAAGCCAGAAAAGGGCCATGTAGCTGCTTCAGTTTTCTGCTACCCTCTTGCCAGTCCATAGATCTTCCAAGGCACACTAGTATCAAAATGTGTCTCCTTGCTTATTTTAGCATAGATTGGTGGTGCGTGCCAACACCAGATTTACTGGGGGATTGCTCACAGTGAGATAGGGAAACAAGATTTTTATATACCACACACTACCTTTAAGGTGGAGTATGAAGTAATGTGAATCATGGATGGTCTTATACCCAACCACAAAAGGGTTTACATTTATTTTCTGTTATTCGGATGTTAAGTTTCAACTTGCAGAGGTGAGAAAAGCTTTAAAAATTAGTTAATTCATCTCCCTGCTAGTGCAGGGTTGATCCTTACAGTTTGTAGTTTCATAGGGTGAGATTCTATGCTGCACCTGTAAGAGTTGTAGCACAGAGGTAAGATGGGCTAAGGTGACTTTAAGTCACTTTTGCACCCTCCCAATCCATGTTGTGGCAGGATAGGGACCAAGTGTGATTTAGACAGGCCACCCGAGGTTTGTCCAAATTATAGCAGCCTCCTGTTCCCTCCTAGTACCCTCAGTCTCCACAGTACCATGTGCTGTGGCTCTGCCCCAACATGCTTCTCCCAACTTCCGATATCCCTATTTCAGGGCTAGGAAAGGGGTCTTCCAAAGACAGGCTGAAACAGCAGAATTTTCTGCCAGCCAGAACTCAGGCTTTTAGAGATTATTTACACAGCTCCGGCCTGTTCATCTGGCATACAGACGCTGGAGCTCACCCTTAGATTTTAATACCAAAATGGACCCATTATGATTATTTAGTTTGATCTCCTACTTAATATAGGCCATAGAACCTCTCCAGTAATTCCTGCATCAAGCCCATAACTTCAGTTTGAGCTATAGCAAATATATTAGAAAGATATTTAATCTTGATTTAAAGACTTAAAGTGATGCAGAATCCCCATGTTTTCTAGGTAAATTGTTCCAATGGTTAATTACCCTCATTTTGAAAAATGTGTTGCTTATTTCTAGTGGTAATTTGTCTAGCTCAACTTCCAACTGTTGGAACTTGTTATGGCCTTGTCTGCTAGATTAAAGAACCCTCTGTTATCAGAAATCTTCCTTCCTTGTAGGTACTTCCAGACGGTGATCACATCACCACCTAACCTGCTCTTGGATAAATGTAACAGTTTGAGCTTCATAAGTTTCTCACCATAAGGGAGGTTTTCCTGAGCTTGGGTCATTCTTGTAGCTCTTTTCTGAACCCTTGCCAATTTCTCAAAACCCTTTTTGAAGTATGGACATCAGAGCTGGGCATAGTATTCCAATGATGGTGTCATTAATGCTGTATGCCAGATTAATTCCACTTCCTTGCACCTACTCAATATCCTTTTGCTTATACATCCAAGCATTGCATTAGCCTTAACATCACACTGGAAGCTCGTGTTCAAATGGTTATTTGCCTGACCTCTAAGTCCTTTATAGAGTCAGTTTTCCAGGACACAGCCCCCAATTGTGTATGACTTGTGTTCTTAGTTTCTAGATGTATGATCATATATTTGTCTGTATTAAAATACATGTTGTTCAAATGATCCCAGCTTAGATCACTCTGTATAACAGATGTGTCCATATAATTATTTACCACTTCACCAATTTTTGTGTCACCTGCATACTTTACCAACAATGATTTTATATTTTCTTCTGGATGATCGATAAAGATATTGAATAGCACTGGGCCAAAAACAAATACCTATGGTACCATATTAGAGAAACCCGTAATGAATGATGATTCCCCATTTAATATTACTTTTTGAGATCTATCAGTTTTAGTCTATTTAATTTGTGCTACATTGATTTTATATAGAGTGTGTTGGCCGCTCAAGGACTCGAGGCGGACAAAAAGGTCCGTGGCCCGGTGTGCTTAGCACCAATAAAGACACCGAGGGGAGAAAGCAAGCCAAGTTTATTTCAGAGCTCTGAAATGGCACTAGGAGACCAGCATGTCTCAAATCCAGTGCAACAAATACAAATAACTTTTACCTTTTATACCCCAAACTGTTTGCATACATCTCTTTCCCCCACCCCTCCCTTCCAGACAACTGTTACAATAAGTTCTACATAAGCTTGTGAGAAAACTTTCCCAGTCTCTGCGACCTTGAATTAGAAATCTGCAAACTAACTACCCCTCTGTTCTTTCCTCCTTATCTCTATTATTTCTGCTAGTGTGAGTGAAACTGCAGCCATCTGCTAGAAACGCTGACCAATACATTTCTCCTACAGCCCGCTACAGAGCATATAAGCAGTAAACACAGAAGTAGGTGAGAGTTCACAAGATGGAGTTTGGGGTTTCAGATAGGCCCAGAGCAAAAGAGTTTCATCGACACTTTGGCCTTCCACTCTCCCGAGTTACCTGGTAGCTATGCCTAGTGGACCCCAACAAGTGCTTATTTTTTAATGCAAATGTTTTGTGGTGCTAAATCTAGTGCTTTACAGAAATCTAAGGATGTTATGGCAACACAGTTACCTTTATCAACCAAACTGGTGCTCTCATAAAAAAATTATATCAAGTTTGTTTGACAAGACCTATTTTCCATAAAACTATATTGATTGGCATTAATTATGCTACTGTCTGTTACTTCATTATTGATTTCTCCCTGTATCAGCGTTTCCATTATTTTGCCCTGGATCAATGTCACCTACCCAGTCTGCAGTTAGCCAGGGTGTCCCATTTAACTTTTAAATATATTGGCACACCATTAGCTTTCTTCCAGTCCTCTGGAATCTCTTTAGAGTCTGAAGATTTGTTAAATAGCAACATCAATGGTTTAGAGCAGTGGTTCCCAAACTTGTTCCGCCGCTTGTGCAGGGCTGAGAGACGTACTGGTCGCCGCTTCCAGCAGCTCCCATTGGCCTGGAGCAGCGAACCGCGGCCACTGGGAGCCGCGATCGGCCGAACCTGCGGACGCAGCAGGTAAACAAACCGGCCCGGCCCGCCAGGGGCTTTCCCTGCACAAGCGGCGGAACAAGTTTGGGAACCACTGGTTTAGAGAGCTCCTTTGCAATTCTTTAAAAAATTCTTGGGTGCAAGTTATCTGATTCTGCAGATTAAAAATATGTAATTTTAGTTCCTGTTTAATGTTTAGTTACTGTTTAACATCCTTCTTAGCTACTGTTGGAATAGGAATATTTCATTGCCACTGTAAGATGTGACTACATCATCCAACCTCTTTCCAAATGCAAAGAAGAGAGATTTATTGAGCACTTCTGCCTTCTCTGTATCATTAGTGAATCATATTTGTTATTAATAAAGTGTGACATAATAAAGTCTTGTGGTGTTTGATCTCTAGGCAGCCATCTGTCTGTTGTGAGAAACAGGAAGCCCTGAGGCAATGCATTTTTTCCACCTTTATGACTTTAATCTTTATATTGTACATTTCATTAGAGTGCAGTTTTATCTGAAACAGTTTGTGGGCCAGTTAACATTCATTTGCTTTTAAAATTTCATCCTATTAATTATGTGTTTTGGACAATTTTTAAAATTAATGATGGTCAAACTAATCTTTTAATTTATAAAACGATAGGTGATTTGATAGCTTCCTATTTAATTCACATACCTGTGGAAAAAGCTTTTAAACTATGACAAGTGAGTTTACCGTGATGGGAATGATGTAATCTGAAAAGCCTCTATCAACTCCTATAAATAAGTGGTGATTTTTCCAGTAGAATCCCTCCCAAGTTATTTGCCACATGAATAAAAATTTCACTTAGCCTTCTCTATCTCCAGGCATTTTGCTGGACTTGGTCACTTAAAGAAAATCCAGTTTCAAGTTATTTTGTGACCATACAAAATCTGTTTTGAGGAAGAGTTTGCTGTGTTCATTCTAGAGATTTGAAGAGAGAAAAGATCATGAATCACCCACTGGAGTAGAAACTCTATCACTATATTAATCAATACTTTTGATTCTGAAGTGGAAAAGAAAGCCATCATTCCAAACATAATTTGTTTGTTTATTTTATTCACTGCCAACTTTGAGTTTTGCTTTCCCTGGAAGTAAAGTTGAGAACTGTAAGTTTTATTTCATGCAATTATTATTATTTTAATTCACTGCAAACAATGCTATACTGCTGCATTAAGCTTTAAAGCTGAAACTTTCAAAGCCACTGAAAGGATTTTGCTCAGTTCCCATTATTTTTAGTGGAAATTGGGCATCCAAATCCCTTAGGCAGCTTTGAAAAATCTGTCTAAATGTTTTGCAGTGTTAAATTTGTCATGTCTAAAATCAAATACTAGCCAACTTCTTCTCTGAGTGATTGCACATGTGAAGCCCACTCTCTGTGTGTGCATGTCCTGCACATATTCACTGGAAATTTTTCCCTAAGTGATCCCCATTGGGGCAGCACAAGCACCCTCGGTTGATGCTCATCACTGGTGTAAATTACTGTACCCAGGGCTGGCTCCAGGCACCAGCTGACCAAGCATGTGCTTGGGGCGGCACCTTAGAAGGGGCGGCCAATGTTGGGGTGGCGGGGGGCGCTCGCGGTGTTTTTGGTTTTTTGTTCGGCGGGGCGGCGCTCGAGGGTTTTTTTTGTTTGTTTCAGCCGGGCAGCTCGGGGGGTGTTTCGGCGGCGCTGGGGAGGGGGAGGGGGGACCGGGGGCTTTGGGGCCCAGCGCGGCGCTGGGGGGGGGGCAGGAGTTTGGCCGGCCCGGCGCTCCGGGGGTTTGGGCAGCCTGGCCTGGCGCTCGGGGGGGGGCGGGGTTTGGCCGGCCCGGCCCGGTGCAGCACGCCGGGGGTTTGGGCAGCCCAGCCCAGCGCTCGGGGGGGGCGGGGGTTTGGCCGGCCCAGCGCAGCACTCAGGGGGGAGGGTTTCGGCGGCGCGGCGCTCATGTGGGGGGGGTGTTACGGCGGAGCGGCGCATTTCTTTTTTGCCTGGGGCGGCAAAAAAGTTAGAGCCGGCCCTGATTATACCTGGTACAAATATCCAAAAATGGAACTGGTTATTTTGAGGATAGAACATTGGCACTTCACAGCTGACATACCTAATACACTGGACAGTACTAGAAATGTATTTTGTCTGCTGCTCTAGGTACATTAAGCAACAGCAAAATGATAAATAACACTGGTCTACAATTTTTGAGAAGTCGTCTGCTTCAGAGATAAAATGTGCTATTTATTATGTATTTTGATGTGCTGAATTCAAATATGACAATTAAAACAACTGATTGGCTACTGTTTCTAAGATATTTAAGTTTTTACATTTTATGTCTATGTATATTGTGTAGATAGTAGAGTTTTAATCATAAATTGTAAACCTAGGTCTTTTCCTATGTTTATGGTTGCTTTACATGATAATATTTCACCTGTCCTGTTTATGTAACACTTTAAAAATCAGCAAAAGGATTATATAAATAAAATTTATTATGAAACAAAAGGCAAAAAACTATTATGTACATAGTTTAGTCCTATTCAGTGTCTACTCGGTGCTTCTTGGCTTGTCTCTTGTACTCATTAAATGGAGCGTCTCTTGTCACTGTCCAGCAATAGTCTGCAAGCATTGATGGGCTCCATTTGCCCTGATAGCATTTCTCCATTGTTGCAATGTCCTGGTGAAATCGCTCGCTGTGCTCGTCGCTCACTGCTCCGCAGTTTGGTGGGAAAAAATCTAGATGAGAGTGCAAAAAATGTATCTTTAGTGACATGTTGCAACCAAGGCTTTTGTATGCCTTGAGGAGGTTTTCCACCAACAACCTGTAGTTGTCTGCCTTGCTGTTTCCGAGAAAATTTATTGCCACTAACTGGAAGGCTTTCCATGCCGTCTTTTCCTTGCCACGCAGTGCATGGTCAAATGCATCATCTCGAAGAAGTTCACGAATCTGAGGACCAACAAAGACACCTTCCTTTATCTTAGCTTCACTTAATCTTGGAAATTTCCACGGAGGTACTTGAAAGCTGCTTGTGTTTTGTCAATGGCCTTGACAAAGTTCTTCATCAGACCCAGCTTGATGTGTAAGGGTGGTAACAAAATCTTCCTTGATTCAACAAGTGGTGGATGCTGAACACTTTTCCTCCCAGGCTCCAATGACTGTCGGAGTGACCAATCTTTCTTGATGTAGTGGGAATCTCTTGCACGACTATCCCATTCGCAGAGAAAACAGCAGTACTTTGTGTATCCAGTCTGCAGACCAAGCAAGAGAGCAACAACCTTCAAATCGTCACAAAGCTGCCACTGATGTTGGTCGTAGTTTATGCATCTCAAAAGTTGTTTCATGTTGTCATAGATTTCCTTCATATGGACTGCATGACCAACTGGAATTGATGGCAAAACATTGCCATTATGCAGTAAAACAGCTTTAAGACTCGTCTTCGATGAATCAATGAACAGTCTCCACTCATCTGGATCGTGAACGATGTTGAGGGCTGCCATCACACCATCGATGTTGTTGCAGGCTACAAGATCACCTTCAATGAAGAAGAATGGGACAAGATCCTTTTGACAGTCACGGAACATGGAAACCCTAACATCACCTGCCAGGAGATTTCACTGCTGTAGTCTGGAGCCCAACAGCTCTGCCTTACTCTTGGGTAGTTCCAAATCCCTGACAAGGTCATTCAGTTCACCTTGTGTTATGAGGTGTGGTTCAGAGGAGGAGGATGGGAGAAAATGTGGGTCCTGTGACATTGATGGTTCAGGACCAGAAGTTTCATCCTCTTCCTCGTCTGACTCAAGTGAGAATGATTCTGGTGCATCAGGAACTGGCAGTCCTTCTCCGTGGGGTACTGGGCGTACAGCTGATGGAATGTTTGGATAATGCACAGTCCACTTTTTCTTCTTTGACACACCTTTCCCAACTGGAGGCACCATGCAGAAGTAACAATTGCTGGTATGATCTGTTGGCTCTCTCCAAATCATTGGCACTGCAAAAGGCATAGATTTCCTTTTCCTGTTCAACCACTGGCGAAGATTTGTTGCACAAGTGTTGCAGCATATGTGTGGGGCCCACCTCTTGTCCTGATCTCCAATTTTGCAGCCAAAATAAAGGTGATAGGCTTTTTTAACCATAGTGGTTATACTGCGCTTTTGTGATGCAAAAGTCACTTCACCACAAACATAGCAGAAGTTATCTGCACTGTTCACACAAGTACGAGGCATCTCTGCTCACTTTGGCTAAACAGAAATGTGTCCCTTTGCAAAATCAAACACTGACAAATAAGAGAGCACGACACTGTATGATTTCTAGAGCTGATCTAGGGCAATTTGTTCAGCACAGTGATGTAAGCTTCGTTATGATTGCATCATCCATGACTTCTAGGAATAACATGATGCAATTCATATCATGTATGACGCAATACCAGCTTCAGATTGCATCATTCATTGTTTTGCCTAAAAAGCAAGTACTGTCCAAACCCAGTCATAGATTTATTCATAGATCCAGTCAAAGATGTATTTTAGTCATTTCTGGTTTAAATTGAGATCCCTTCCCTTTATAACTCACTTATCCTCCGCCATTCCCAAGTCAAGGGTCGTATATACTGACCCAATAGCATATCTTGAAAACTAGAGCCAGTCAACAATTTTAAGCATCATTTTCTTTCTCAGTGACCCAGAATTAGTAAAGTTTGACTACATTTATTTCAGAAGCATTTTGGCTGTAGAGCAGTGTAATGTGTGGTGTCTCATTTGCAAATTAATAACGATACAGGCTTCTACATCTGCCTGATAAGTTGTTTCTGTCTGATAAGAATTGTTAGCTGTTACTATAATTATTACAGTTTAGGCTTCAGAAAGTGAACCTAAATTCTAAGCGATGAATTATTCTGACAACTGATGGCTCAAAATTCCTATTAGCCAGTTATATCATTCAATTTGCCTTGTATGTTTTATCATTTAAAAATACAGTTTTTGTTTGAGTATGTCATAGCAATAAGACATTCCAGTATGTGAATTGTCATATCAGTTCATGCTTAGTTTAGTTGGCAGCATCAGCTTTCTGTCTCGTCCATCACAATACACTAGGTGTGAATTAATGTAAAACAGTTCATGCCCTGTCATGTTGTATAGCTTACAACAGATACAGCTGCTATAACAGATGGGTGGAGGAATTAGATGGCAATCATTTTTTCATGTGTATTTGCATGAGAGAGAGAGAGATGGTGGGTAGTGGGGGGACTTGAAAATGCAGAGTATCCAGTGTGCATGGGGAAAGCACAGAGTGATTTGCTGTGAAAGGAAAGAACTTGATAATCTAGAAATAATTAAGTGTTGATTATTAGAGAGCTTTAGATGTAAGGTGAAAATTTGTTGCAATTTAGAGCAGACATGTATGCTGTGAGAATCACTGGGTAAGAACTGGCAGTGTTTTGTTCAAACTTTCAGCTCTGATGTTGATCCATGCTACTCTGTTATCCTTTCTTTTAACAACTATAGAGTATTAACATGACCTGTGTTGTGAAGGCAGGGTAACTTGTAAAATGACACTGTTTCTCTTCCTAACCAAGTCCTTCAAGTTAAAGGCCAGATTTTCAAACACTGACTTCCATTTTTGCACTCACTAAAATGTGCTTTCCCCTCCACATTTCCCACTCAGAAGTATTTTTTGTTCACTATCTCATGTAACAAAATATTTAGGAAGGTTTAAGCCTCGTGCATGGGAGTGAACAGTGCATGTGAGTTTGCTTAAAGTCCTTGTTTTTAATTTGTTTATCTGGTGCATGAATTGCCTTATTTGTGTGTTATATCTTGTAAGTAAATGCTATATTTATTCAAATATAAGTGATTGATGCAGTCTTAAGGCAGAATCTCTATCCATCAGCTGAAGGGCAGTATCTAAAGTAACCCTATCTGCTTCAAAAGTTGAGAGGACAAGTGTGTATTTTTTTTAATTAGTCTCTCAGAGTCCCCAAAAGGCCATAATGTGAGTCAGGAGGAGTGGATGACTATGTGCAGGTGATATTGGGATGTACATTGAGGTGCTACTGTACAAGGGAACCAAGTCTGGATGGAAGTTAAGGGATGGTATTTATAATAGGGGGTGAGCTCCTAGGGCTTGATTTACCTATGCTGGTGATAAAGCCTTGTGTCCCTGGGGACGATTGTTCACAAAAGTGAGTTCATCCTGGAGGAAGACAGTTGTATTCACTGCTGTCTTCCCTGAAAGGACCTTCCAGGGGAAGGCAGATTTGATGTATTCTGTGATGGGGCAGAGGCCGCCTGCGAGGCTGAATCACTTTTTGGGCTGTGTTGGCCAGCCCTTAATCCCTTAATGATTGAGTAGGGGGTTGGTTATCAGATACTTAAACTACTGCAGCTCCCACAGACTGACTTTCTGCTACTGAAGACCCATAGCCATGGTTCTTCAGGAAAAAATCCAGAAGAGAATCAGAAGTCATATTTTTAAACCCTCAGATTACCTATTCTTAGGGCCCTACCAAATTCACGGCCATGAAAAATGCGTCACGGACCGTGAAACCTGGTCTCTCACTATGAAATCTGGTCTTTTGTGTGCTTTTACCCTATACTATGGAGATTTCACAGGGGAGACCAGCCTTCTCAAATTGGGAGTCCTGACCCAAAAGAGAGTTGCGGGGGGGGTCACAAGGTTATTTTAGGGGGACCACAGTATTGCCACCCTTACTTCTGCACTGCCTTCAGGGCTGGGTGGCTGGAGAGCAGCAGCTGGTGGCTGGGCACCCAGCTTTGAAGGCGACACCCAGCTTTGAAGGCGACACCCCGCCAGCAGCAATACCATACCATGCCACCCTGGCTTCTGCGCTGCTGCCTTCAGAGCTGGGCAGCTGGAGAGAGGCAGCTGCTGACTGAGGGCCCAGCTCTGCAGACAAGTAAGGGTGGCAATTCTATACCATGCCATTCTTTCTTCTGCGCAGCTGCTGGCGGCAGCTCTGCCTGCAGAGCTGGGCTCCCGGCCAGCAGCCGCCACTGTCCAGCTGCCCAGCTCTGAAGGCAGCTCCACCGCCTGCAGCTGCGCAGTAGTAAGGGTAGCAGTACTGCAACCCTCCCTACAATAACCTTGCGACCCCCCCCCCCTACAACTCGTCTTTGGGTCAGGACCCCTACAATTACAACACCATGACATTTCAGATTTAAATAGTTGAAATAATGAAACTTACAATTTTTAAAATCCTACGACTGTGAAATTGACCAAAATGGACCGTGAATTTGGTAGGTAGGGCCCTACCTATTCTGTTTAGCAGGATCTCATCTTTGTAATAATTGCTTTTGATAAAGTTAATTGAGAGAAGTTTGAACATGCACAAATTAGTCTGTCTATTCTTGGTGCAGTTACAATGGTTAATATAATAAGGAACCACTAAAGAGCTTTCAGTTAGCACAGAATGCAATTAGTTCCCTAATAATGTGGTGGGTTCATGTGAGCATATTACATCTCTGCTCCAGGAACTGCACTGGCTTTTCACCTCCTTCTGAAATAATTCAAGGTGTTTGTTTTAATCTATGAGGTTTGCTATGGTTTGGAATCTAGCTATTTTATGGACTGTATGTCGTTTTATGTGCTATCGTAATGACTGGGATCACTGGAGTACTAGTTCCCTCTGGTGATCTGCTGGAGCCAGAGTTTGCACCTTCAGATGCATCATTTCAGTCAAGTATTTGATTGGCACATCACTCAGTCCAGCATCTGATTGGCTCTGCAGCAGTGCTAGATAGCTATCATTATTAATAATTAAAAACAGCAATCTTTCATTCTGGGAAGTGTTATACTATATTATGAGCCCTTTTAATTAATGGATTGTGGTGTTTAATTTACCAGTTAAGCTTAGATACTATGACGAGGTTTATAAAAAGTCATTCAGAGATAAATTGTGCCAAACCCATCTGCAGATATTGGGGGGAATGCAAGGAGCCCCTCACCCAACCTTGAATGACCCATGCAAAAGCCTGTCATGGTTTTACTGCTTATTTATGTGTGCCTCCAGAGGTGCCCGTTGACTCAAGGGAGGCAGTGATGCAGTGGCCTACCAGCATGCACAATGAGCCAGCTGCACTGAACAAAGCAGATTGCGTCATTCCAAATGCACTTGGCTGCTCAGGGAGAGATTGTACTACACTGAAACATCGTCTCTCCACATGTGACAGTTTTGCTCCACATTATCCCCTATTCCTGTTCAGGCCAGTGTCTAAATGTTTCAGTTTGACCCTAATTACATTGATCATGCTGAATTAGAGTTGTAGCGTGGAATGAGCTATAGCCTAAATCAAGAAAAAAATTCTTCTTAGACATAGTATAGCTTGAATTAAATGTGGCATTTTCTTATATCTAAAAGTTTGGTCCTATCAAAGAAAACCAGATATTCTTACTCTCTGAGAGTAACAGTGTGTTTATATATTTTGCTGGGGGTTTTCCTTGCATGAACATAGTGAATCATTAACAGCTGAAAGTTGCTTTAGCATTCTTGGGTATCATATGTAATCCTCATAATCTCTCAGAAACTTTAGCTTGTTGTCCATTTTTGACAGCTGTCAGCAAAGCTAGAAAAGATGGGTAACTAGTGCTTTGTGGATTAGACAGATGGTATATACAGGAATACAGCTCTGAATAATCTAATAATTCAGGTTTAGTGTAGTCTAGTGTCTGTTATCAATCAGACAGTCCAACATATAAATGAGCTAAGAATAATAATAAAAGTAATTAAACCTGCTTGAGTACTAGATTCATTTCATATATCTTAATGAGAGCTAAATTTGAATTTGCACTTGTAAAAAACAAAATAGAAAACATTGTTTTTGCAGGATATAATTTCTTATGTCTCCAGTTAATATATTCTGTATTTAATTTTATAGATAAGTTTTCTCTACAAGTATATTAGTTTAAGGGGTTTTTACATGATTTTGTGCAAATGTGTTTCCCATTTCATTTATTTCTGAATGAGAAACCATGTCTTTCCTCCTTAGTTCCCTTCTCTGTCTTCCCCACATCAATTTAAAGTCATTTGTCTGTTACTGTTGTTGTTTGTTTTATCAGTTGTTAGCTAGTAGTAATGCAAGAAATGGCCAGAAAGAATCACAAGCAAAACAAGCAGCCATTTGGTGCCCTGTTTACTTGGGGCTTCTGCAACTCACATAGAGCTCAATCCTGCCAAGTGCTGAACACTCTGGTCTTGATCCAGCAACTCAACTTTAAACATGTGAATAGGCACACTGACCTCAGCGGGACTATGGCTTAAATGCATTGCTGAATCTGGGCCATAATGCTTAGTACCTTACAAAATCATGCCTATACTGAGTTTAGATCTCTCTCCAGCTGTGACACTGGAGAGAGAGGCAACCCCACAGCATCTTTCACACCCCTCACTATACAGCAACAGAACTGGAAATGGAGGCAATTCAGGGACTCATCTTTCTCCCTTCAAACAGCTTGAGGCCCTACAAATTGTAAAGTGTGTTCCAGTCAATAGCAATGTCAATGCACAGTACTTTCAATACTAATATAACATATTAGTACTGCTCATAATCCAGTGTGAGTTACAGTAGATTTTATATAAATGACCTTAAAATATTTTGCCACAAGTTAATCCTGTGGAAAAACTAGCATCCATTAAGTACATTCAGTCAGAAATATCTGTTTGTTGCAAAGTTCCTAACATTTTGAAATATACATTTTTCCCAAGAGCAAAACATTTTTGCAAAAGCTTCAAGGACTGATTCAGACCTGAATCAAAATGAAGCTGTAAAAGATAGAACCATGGTTTGAAGATATAAAAATAACGTTAATGTTAGTGCTTGTTGATTCTATAATAGGATGAAAGCAATACAGAGGACTGATTGTCACAAAGTGTGAGATTAGTTACACCATATTCTTTTCCTAGTGTGTTAGCACTTGTCAAAGACAAGTATATGTTAAAAGAAGGAGTTGACAGTAATTAATAGAAAATTAAATTATTTAATTTTACTAGATTATTTAAAAACTTGTTATCCTATTTTAATTAAGATTCGTAAACCACCATAGGATGTTTTTGTTTTGCCTCTTAAAAATATTTTGGGGTGTATGTAGGCTGGTGCTCATTAAGGTGAGACACATCACATGGTCTTAATCCAGGTTTACTTGGCAGCTAGCATGGCTTTTCCTGAGCTGGTAGAAAGCAAACTTTGATCATAGTCAACTAGTCTCTGTTCTGCTGAAGCCACTCTGCAGAGCGTACATGGCACAAAATGGCAATTAAGATAGCTGAAAATAGCGGAGAATTCCCCTTGGGGAATTTTCCACCAGCTCTACCATCTCCTATGTCAGCTGCCCCACTCCCATTCCAAGAGTAGGGAAATGAAGGTACTTGTCAAAGGTTTTCTGGGTGTGAGCATGCATGCATGATAGGAGAGAGGGATGAATCAGAGCCTCACTATGCCTGACTCTCCACTGGCATAGAATCCATTTTGGGGATGGGAAACTGAGGATTAGAGACCTGCAACCAGTTCCTTGCAGCAGCCACTGGTCAAAACATCCAAGCGCAGCTCAGTCATAGTGCAGAAGCAGCCCTAAAGCTACCTTCCCGATCCCCAAACATCAATCCAATCTTGAGTAAACTTGTGTATGCTCTGAACCCCATCATCCTGACTGTATTGCATCCGCACTTGCATTCCTTCCTCCCTGCTTGTCTTTGACTTTATTACTGGTGGGAAGATGGTTATGAAACAAAGAGGCAGGGCCTCTGTACCTATCTCCTGTAGCATTGGTCTGCGTTCCTTCTAAGATGCTGAATGCAGCACTGTGTATCCAAAACTGTGGATCTGGGGAAACAATGTATTTAGAGGACTCCAACTACACATAAGAAAAGTTGTATTTTCATGGCTGTAGTAGGAGTTGGACATTGTAGCTGTGGGTCTACAAGTCTATCCGTAGGCATATTGTTAAACTGATTGTAGATTATTTGGACAGGAAATAAATACTATGGATGAATGAGTTTTAATTTTTCACCTGGTTGATAATCTGTGCTGGGCAAATACGTAATGAATGGTTTAATTGAGGCTGCACTCCAGAGACTGAGTCAGAGTTATGAGGAAATTAATGTTTTTAAATAAAAATGATACACTAGTTTAATTCAGATAAGGAATTCACTATTTTAGTTTTCCTTGCAGTCAGTTAAAAAATATAATAAATGCAAAAACGACCACTTTGTCATTCAAATCGATTTATGAAGCTTTTAAAAAACGATGTACCTGGGTTTGACATATGACTGCATGTGACTGTTATGAACAGGTAGAACACTTAGTTTGCCCAGAACAGAAAAAGAAATCTAAACACAAAAAACATAAATCTGACCTGTAGACACACAAGAGGTGGGGGATTAAGGAAAAATGTGTGTGTCATGTTCGTATCTGTATGTTATTGCATGACATTACTACAGTATTGTACATTACGGACCACATCTTCTGAGTCAGGGAATTTAGGGGTGTGGAACAGAATCCCCAACCTGAGGCTACAGAGTGGCAATGAGACAATTACTTGACATCTATCTAGTGCAAGTATGTGTACACAAGCAGAGGAATCAAACCACTAGCTCATAGTGTAGACCTAGCCATAGATGGAGTGCCACAGAGCATAGTTCTCTGTATCCTGCCCTTCTCTTTGTGCAGCAGTACCATACTAGCTGCACTGCCTGGGCACATGAGGGAGCCAATTCTATCCTTGTATGAAGAAGATATCAGTGTTTTTATTCTAAATTTACCATATATGACATGAAACAACAGCGATGTGGGACGTAAGTTACATTTCTTAAAGAGTAAACTTGCGTCCATTGGTATAAACAATGCTATGGTTCTGTCAAATTATCCATTATCTAGATTTAATGCTTGAAAGACCAAGATGCAAAATACATTTGTCAGAGGATAACATTTCATGAAGTTAACTGTTTCCATATTACAGCAACTGACAAAAAGACCTTTATATATAGTACAATGAATTTGATTGCAAGTACTGTGGCTTTTTGTACAGTAAAGATCGTAACGCTTTTATATAACCCAATAATAACTTACAACATGCTACCTTTTTCTTAGAGAATAAATGTACATTGACACGTTGATTAAGTTTGTATGACTGAAAACATGAACATTTGCCAGTATAGAATAAAAATGTGCAGATTTTTCACCCGTCCTTCAACTTGTTTTTTCATTATGACTTTATTTTCAGTCTCTCATCTTTGCCTTATTCCAGTTCAGATTTATCAAAGCTTTTGACAGCAGTTCCAGGAAGCTATTTATATGAAATGTTTCTAGAAAATCTCTCTCTACCATCATGAAAATTCAAAGTAAATACCAAGATACTAAATTCATCTTTTTCACCCTCCACAGCAATGGAGTTCCATGAAAACCTGCACAATATAGGCGCAAAGGAAGGTTTAAAAGAAAGGAAACTACAAAAAGCAGTAGAGAGTTTTACCTGGAATATTACAATTTTAAAGGTAATGTCTCTACACTGGTGCTAGCAATTATGTTATTTATTCCATTCACACTTGGTCTTATAATTATATTGTCTTGTGTAGCTAATTAGTGGTCACTATGTGACCTGATTTCATTTCTTTTACTATCTTTATAAATTATCTCATGTATCCTGAAAGAGTAACAAGCTGTCAACATGAATTTAGACAAGTACACTGAATTTTACCATTGTAATTTCTTTGGGGTTTTTTGTTTGGTTTAGTTTTTGATATGTTCTTTGTAAAGCCTTTTAATGTTAACAGGGTCCCCTGTGGTCCTGAATATCCATATAGGATAATAATTATTGATTTCTGGAATAAATAGGGCTCTGAAGAGGCTATGCAGCTGTTCAAAATCTATTCAATGATTTGAAAAGGAGAAGCAGTATTGAGATAAATGCAGATCGAGATAGGAAATAAATACAAGTGTTGATTTTTTGTAATCTATGATGAATAGTGTTTAATGATGTATACATAAATGTATTAATACTTCTGATTTGAGTAACTGAGTATGTTTGACTTAGAAATTCCCTCTGCTTTTTCTTAAGCACATTATGCTTACATTTTGACTGAACATGAAGTGATGTAGTATAAACAGTTTTCAAATGGACACCCTCAGACAGTTAAAATGCAGAATGGTTTTCATATTTGTCGTCTACAGTCTTTCTGCATAGTAGAGTAAAATAGTTTGATAGTTATCACAGCTGCCTCCCTTAACTTCTCCAATTCAGTCCTTCCAGCCTCATTTTAAACAGTTTTCTATTTAAATTTAATAAAGATTTCCTGTCCCCTGTCCAGCCGAGTACCTCATCCCTACAATAAACTGTAAAATCTATTTTAATTACAAAAATTGTTTCATCTTTCTCCCTCTAATGCATGCTTTTTAAACTCTCTCTTTTAATTGTTGAAAATAAATTTTCCTTCTACCCCCTTCTCAGCTTAATTCTTCTCCCCACACTCGTGTTGTTATGACCGTTATAGAAAAACATTACATACAAAACCATCACCCCCATGTTGTTCTCCCACACTTGCTATCCATTTCAGCTGACAGATGCTGAGCTGTGCTTTTCAGAGTATTTAAGATGGCAAAAGTCCTCTTTGAGCCCAACTCTAGGGAGAAACAAAAATAGGTTAGATTCATTAGAGCATTCACAGGTAACAAATTATGTCGGTAAGGTTCCAAGTTCCGTTTAAAGTTAAAGGGGCCAGATTGTCCCTCAGCTTCTGCTAGATCTGGTGGATCTTGGCATCATTCCCCTGTGTCTTGGGACTCTGTGGATGCATCGGGGGATCATGGTCCAACATTCTGGGGGGCATGAGGGGAAGAAGTTATTATTTGCTGCACTTTTCTGTCCTGAGCATCAGAGATCAGCTTGGCTATTCCTACCTAATTTAATACTGCCTGAAGCAACAGTAACTTAGACCTCATGTCTGTATCCTATTCAGAGTGTAGGGAGTTTTCTGTAATTGCAGAGTGGTCAGTGGCATCCCAATGTCTGCAGGAGCCATGATGCTAGGGTTGGCGGAGGGCAGAATAGCAGTATGGTGGACCTGACCACTCACAGTACTGAAGGCCTGTCACCCTCACATGCCATGCCCTTGGGACCAACAAGGTTGGGAGGTGGCAGGCTCTTCCTTCTGAGGGGACAGAGCTCTTTAATGTTCACCTTGCTTTGTTTCCTCCCACACTAAACCCCCGTCTGCAGAAGGGTACCTGTGCCATAGAAAATGCTATAGCAGAACAGACCAATGAGCCAGCCAGTCAATATCTTGTCTCCATGTGTGGCAAATGATGATGGAGATATGCCACACTGAAGATGTAAAACATTATTGAAAAGTTCTTTACAAATATTAGACAACCACAGCAGCCCTTTAATTATTATTACCCTCCTCATTTTGCAAATGGGGAAGATGAAAGACAGATAGGTCTCTCTCATCTTGAACTCTGGTAATCCAGGTCTCAGTCATAGACTTGAACCAGTCTCAGATACTTCAGAGTAAGGCGTAAAAAATATCTGATGCCCCTCAATGTGATACTGTCACTGATACAGTATCTGATGCCTCTCACTGTGGTACTGTCACTGATACCATGCCATTTGAGAGGGTGCTCTATCAGAGTGGCTTAAAAATTAAAGCCAACTTTACATGGCTTGGGAAAACTATGATCAATAGGGCAATTGACTGAAGTACATAACGTCTTAAATAGAGACCGTTTCAACCCAGGTGGTTGTTCTCTGAACAAAGAGGATTAGATGAGAGCACACATGCAAAGTAAAATTAAATATATTCAGAACAGATTACGCAGCATTTTCTTTTATTCAGCAGCAGATTTTTATTCAGAAAAAAAGAAATAAAAGTGTATGTTAAATCCAATCCAATAATAGGCCATAACATAAGAAAGCTAAAGTCTATATGTATAGGGGAGCTCCGATTTACTCCTCATTTTTAGTGAGTACACCTTTTCAAACAATAGCAAAGTACTATCATTTCCTAGTAGTTAGAGAGAGAAAATATATTAATATGCCATTGAGTTAATTCTCCTGTAAAGCCAAGGTATTGCCCCTCATTCCAGACTTCTCTTACCCAAAAAAACCCCTTGGTGTCTCTACATATAAATAGGAGGCCTCTACAGAGAAGAGAACAAAAAATAAAAGGAAAAATAGCTCTCAAATCACAGAAAAACATCAGTTAGTTACAGAAATACATGAAAATACTTTACCTTATAGGAGAGGAGTCAAGCACATCATTAAATATTACAGTGTGATCAGAAGAGAAATATCAAAATAGAAAAATACTAGAGTAAAAAGGTACAGCTAAGTAGGGCTCAATATGCTGGGGACCCAGATATGGCCAACATGTGGCTGACTACAACTGTTTATAGTGTTTTCATGATATTAAAGAAGGTTCTAGGATTTTTCAAATTTAAATACTTCATCTGTTTAGGAACAGACTCATTTAGTGACCTCAGTGTTTTCCATACATAGATTAGTCCTTTTCACCTGCCTCCATCAAAAGGATGAGTGATCGCTAAGCTAATAGCACTATAGACAACAGTTATTCTAGGTCTTGGTTATTTTAGTTGCAAGTTGTACACCTCACAACAGTGTGAACCAGGGCCAAGACTGTCAAAAGTGACTAGTGATTCCATTTTTGGGTGCCCAGGTGGAAACACTTTAGAGGTAGGGGTTTAATTTTCAGAGGAGAGGTGCTCAGAACATAGTTAAATTTAAATTGTTTCAAAATGAGCACCCAGAATTTCTAGACACTTCTGAAAAATTAGACCTATATTGTTAGGCACATTTACAGCTAGAATTTGGTGAGCACATGCCAAATTTTGAATAGCTGAACAAAGTCCATATAAAGTGTGTTTGTTCTGCCTGAAAAAGTTGTGGGGCTGAGACACAGAACTTTCAGGCACAACCAGACACCAGGGTCATTTTCCCAAGGTTCCAGCAATCATGATCTGTTGATTCAACCTCACCCAGGGATTCGGCCCAGCCAGTTTCCTTTGTATTAAGTGTGCTGGGTGTAATCCTGACCCAATTAAAGTCAATGGCAAAGTTTCCGTTGAGTTACTGGGCACAGCATTTAACCACTTGGGTGTCACATCGGATGCAGGATTTGGATTTATATGCATGCATTTACTTGAAAAACTCACTCTTTTAGAACACTAGCCCGTTTTGTACACAGTTTATCCAGTATAAATCTGGTATACTGGGATATATAGGGATTATTCATGCTGTAAAATATATGCTGATAGATAGTTTGTATTGCGTTTCTATTAATGACACAGGGAAACATTTTTGGCTTCTAGCACAACTGATTCTCAGGCCTCCAGCATGTACATATTCATTCAGCTCCTTTTCCCATTGATCCATGAATTACAGTTTTGTAGTGAGAGCAGAGCTGCTTGGAATTTGATATATATCCACTCTATAATACTTAACTGAAGAACAGTGAAATAATTAGTATTCTAAATCTCTAGGTAGTCTTGTGAAATGTGGTTATATATTTTTATTATTTGAAAAGTTTTGGTGTTTAAATTAAAAAGTAAAAAAAAAAAGGAAGTTAGAGATTTTAAACTTCTGAGTGCATTCACTGTCTACTAGCTTCAACCTGCTCCCACCCCTCTCCAAAGAAAAACTTTTAAGAACCATCACAGTTCAAATATTAGCATTTTCTTTAAATCTCTAGACATGTCAGGTACAAATGTCAATTCTTTTGCCAAAACTGGAAAACAGGATAGAATGTGGATAATTATTTCTTCCTCTAAATATATTGTTATGTTATACGAGCATAATGAGCTTATGTTGTGAAGGGTACAATATTGTGGAGCCCCTCAAAATAATTTAAGAAATAACGCATGTGGGTATATTTGTGAAAAATCCACTGAACATCATTAAAGGTGAAGAGACCCGGGTGCTCACTGACTGTGGAGGTGCAACAAGACACTGTATGTTTGTCCTTGGTTTTCATATGGTGGTAAATGAAAAGACAAATCCACTTTCTTAAAAGTGACCTGCAAATAATTTTTAAAAGTCCAGCTACTTTGTTTGGGACACTAGCAATTAATTCTAAATATACTCTAAGATAGGCACTGACCGCATAATTAATTTTAAATCTACTATTCTTGTTTTGCATATCACTGGCATACAAACTTGTTGTTTGTGTGGGTTTCTTTCTCCATCAGTGCTGGGTGGGTTTCTAGTTTCATTTATATTTATTGTGTACTCCACAGGAACATTGCAAAATCTGCCCCTTCCACCACTACCATATATTAAAAAAGCATTTTCTAATTATTCATCCTAATGAGAAGTTTGAAAAACAATTGACATTCTTATGAACTTTAAAACCAATAGATATTCCTACCAACTGCAGAAACTTTATATATAATAATAATAATCATGTGTATAAATCACCTTTTATCAGAGGATATTAAAGTTCTTTGCCATTACTTTACACTTACAATCTTTCTGTGAGGTGTCACTTTTTTAAAAAAAGATTGACCTTTCTATTTGTATATTATATTTATAATGTAGATGTTTTAACTGGTTTAATGCCACTGAAGTTTGACATTATTTTCTTCACCTCTATGGGCATGGTCATTAGGTAATAAGATTTTAATTCACTCTTGGAAGTACTCTGATTTCAGACTAAATGGAGTTTAATAGTGACTGTAGTGCATGTATTGTGAGCTAAAGAAAAAGTGTGAGGTGTGGTCATGAAGGTGTATATTGTGACTTTATATTAGGAAGGAACTACATGTAGTTCAAGGTGTTGAGTGTAATGGTCAAAGTACTAAATCAGAAATTTATGGTCCGATAGGAACAGTTGAGACTAGAGAGGGTGCAGGGAGTTCCTTTCAGCACACCCACTAATTGCAGTGTCCATGCCCCATAATGTGTGTGTGGGTATGATCAGTACCCTATCCACTCCTCTGGGGAAAGCACATCTTAAATATTAAGAACCATTGCTGTCCCTCCAGCCGTTGCAGTATAGACATACCTTTTGAGGCTATCTTTATGCATCAGGAAGGAAAAATAAACAATACAGGTTCATTTTATTTGCTCTATATTTCCCCATGGCTATTCGAAATCAGCCTACTTCTTTTAAGAAAAAAGCATAACCTCTTATAATAAAGAAAAGTCATGTTAATCTGAACAACATTACAAAAATATCCTCATGCTGAAAACCAAGAGTCAATCTCAGCTCCTTCATAGGGAAAGGTCAGGAATGTAGGACACAGCTGATGTAATTTCTAAACAAATTACCGTATATACTCGATCATAAGCCGGTTCGTTTATAAACCGACCCCCCCAAGATGGATAAGTAAAAATGGAAAAAAATTTATAACCCGTTCATAAACCGCCCCTATAATTCAGAGGTCAGCAAACTTTGGCTCCCGGGCCATCAGGATAAGCCGCCGGTGGTCCAAGATGGTTTGTTTACCTCGAGCGTCCGCAGGCACGGAGGTAAACCTAAGTAAACAAAGTGTCCCGGCGTGCCAGCTGCTTACCCTAACGGGCCGGAACAGCAACTGGTGGGGAAATTTTTTTGGGGGGGAGAAGCTGGGAGTCAGGGGAGTAACCCTTGTGACCACCCCACACATGACCCCACCCCTAGCCCAGGACTCCCACACTCTCCCCATCCCATCCCTTCCCACCTTATCTGGGGAGGGCCAGGAGAGCATGTCTCTGACCTGGCTGGTTTCAGAGTAGCAGCCGTGTTAGTCTGTATCCGCAAAAAGAACAGGAGTACTTGTGGCACCTTAGAGACTAACAAATTTATTTGAGCATAAGTTTTCATGGGCTAGAGCCCACTTCTTCGGATGCATAGAATGGAACATATATTGAGGAGATATATATACACATACAGAGAGCATGAAAAGGTGGGAGTTATCTTACCAACTCTGAGAGGCCAATTAAGTAAGAGAAAAAAAACTTTTGAAGTGATAATGAAGATAGCCCAGTACAGACAGTTTGATAAGAAATGTGAGAATACTTACATGGGGAGATAGATTCAATGTTTATAATGTTTCAGCCATTCCCAGTCTCTATTCAAGCCTAAGTTGATTGTATCTAGTTTGCATATCAATTCAAGCTCAGCAGTTTCTCGTTGGAGTCTGTTTTTGAAGCTTTTCTGTTGCAAAATTGCCACCCGCAGGTCTGTCATTGAATGACCAGACAGGTTAAAGTGTTCTCCTACTGTTTTTTAAATGTTATGATTCCTGATGTCAGATTTGTGTCCGTTAATTCTTTTGCCTAGAGACTGTCCAGTTTGGCCAATGTACATGGCAGAGGGGCATTGCTGGCACATGATGGAATATATCATATTGGTAGATGTGCAGGTGAACGAGCCCCTGATGGCATGGCTGATGTGATTAGGTCCTAGGATGATGTCACTTGAATAGATACGTGGACAGAGTTGGCATCGGGCTTTGTTGCAAGGATAGGTTCCTGGGTCAGTGTTTTTGTTCAGTGGTGTGTGGTTGCTGGTGAGTATTTGCTTCAGGTTGGGGGGTTGTCTGTAAGCGAGGACAGGTCTGTCTCCCAAGATCTGTGAGAGTGAGGGATCATCTTTCAGGATAGGTTGTAGATCTTTGATGATGCGCTGAAGAGGTTTTAGTTGGGAGCTGAAGGTGACAGCTAGTGGTGTTCTGTTATTTTCTTTGTTGGGCCTGTCTTGTAGGAGGTGACTTCTGGGTACTCATCTGGCTCTGTCAATCTGTTTTTTCACTTCAGCAGGTGGGTATTGTAGTTTTAAGAATGCTTGATAGAGATCTTGTAAGTGCTTGTCTCTGTCTGAGGGATTGGAGCATATGCGGTTGTATCTTAGAGCTTGGCTGTAGACAATGGATCATGTGGTGTGTCCTGGATGGAAGCTGGAGGCATGTACAAAGTTACCTACATGCCTCCAGCTACAAGCTCAGAACATTGCTTCCACAGCCCTCACCTCCTGCAGACTGCTTGCATGGCCTTGGCTACTGTTCTTTGGCTTTACTGAGGCACAAAATGGAAAGGCTGGATGTATTTAAAGGTTGTCCCAGCTGGCTTCATAAATAGTCCCCAGCCAAAGTTCAGGAAAGCCTTAAAGGGATTAAACATGAAAATTTAATGACCAGAAGAACTTTGCTATGTAAATATTAAATATCCTTTTTAAATATTAAACACAAAAGTTCTTCTGATGTTAAGCTCCTGTTAAAGTACAAGTAGGATGGAAACTAGTTTCAGTCATCAGCACTTGGGTTCACAACCCATTATTGTCACAGAATCTCAACAGTTTTCTAAACCATAGAATGATTTCACCCATAGACTTAGAGATTCTGTTTGTCAAATATATCTCAGATGTTCTTCACATGCAGCTTGTCTACACTACAAAAAAAAATTCTTGACAATGAGCAGCAGCACTAGGAGTAGCTTAACTGGTACTGAATGTGGGTTAGCTCCCAAGTATTGACATACTGTGTTCAAACTTGCAGGTTTTTTGTGGGGCAGACAGTCCCACAATATGTGTGTGTGGTGAAGAGTGCTTCTCTTCAGTATTGCCAATTTGAGCAAAATGGGTACAAATTTCACTTAATTAATGTGAGACCATACAGTGCAAAGCGGTTGATATCAATGAAATAATAAGGCAGGTACTGTACCTAAATACTATTTATAAATATACTTACAAAATTACCCTTTGTCAATTGTTGAGGGCCCACCCAAATGCCAGCATGAACTCCTTGTTTATTCAAAATGGCTACAAGACTGCAACGTTTTAAACAAAACTTACCTAAACACAAGAATTGCTCATGATGGTCACTCCTTCTGAACTCTTTGATCAGCTGGGGAAGACCAGGTATGTGTCTTTGCCACATCAAAGACAGAATATGTAGTGGCACCAGCTCCAAGGCCTACCTTGTGGCACCTACACGAACCATTCCTGATTCAGAGCAAGGGGGTGTCCTCATACGAAGTCACATTGGCACAGGTGACTGATGGTTTGATGCTTTTTCTCTCAGATGGCCAACAACTGTGGAGTTTACCATCAATTCCATGTCCTCCACCTCATAATTATCCCAAACTAAAATCGACAATGGTGATTATTTGGAGATGGCCCCTAAGTGGCCTAAAATTTACCGTCCTGTTGGAAAGGAGGACGTGTAAGAACCTGCACAGACATGTACAAGAATCAGCACAAATACCTGCACTAGAGAAAAGATGCACAGTGTAACCATACATATACACACACAAGTCAAGATGAACTGCATTTTATCGAGATGCCAGTGCCAATCCTTTTCTTATTCAAATACTGCTGCCCTTTAGACAGACTACATTGGAGCACCCCATTGAGCCAGCCAATCTGATGGCTCAGTGCTGTTCTATGACCACCACATTGTGGTGTCTGCCCTCCCATTTCTTTACATTCCTATTTCCTTTTTAATTTCTGGCCAACAAGTCATTTTAAAAGTAAAATATACAGTAATAATAGTGACAGTTACACAGTACAGTAGAATCTGTGACAAAAAAATCAAGCTTCAGTACAAGATACAGAGTAAAGAAAATGTAAAACTGTTGAGACATTCTACTTGTTACTGTGTCACATTGGATCAAAGCCAACATCTCATTTCACAGATGTAGAGGAGATGATAAACCCAAAACCCTTTCCTTTTTTAATTACCTTTCAGTTTCTATTCAGATCTGACATTACAGCTCATACCTGAAAATATCAAAGCGAAGCATGAGCTTTTCCATTCTGATGAAGTTGCTCTTCTAGGGTAGAATTCAGGCAAATGAGAACTTTTACATTCATTAAGGAAATTTAATTGACACTGCATATTAACTCATGCCTCTTCTTTTTTTTTTTTAACAGTTTATAAATGAATATCAGTGTTGAAGTTTGATGTCCTTTAAAGCAATTACTACATGATGGGCCACAAAGCAATACTCTACTGAATTCATTTTGTGAATTATGAACAAATGTTAATACAGTAGATGCTCATTTGCAGCAACACCTTGTAAGAGCAACCACCACTTATGAGCAACATGAATATCTACTGTACAATATACTCCCAGTTATATGCATTTTATTCGGATTGGGAGTTCTGATGATGAAGAGAGCAGGAGGCCTTCAGCAGGGGGTGGCTTCACCAACAGCCAGGGGTTCGTCATTGTCCTCCTCACAGTCCTGCTTGGAGATCTCTGCTGTCCCTTCTCGCTCACTCCTGTCACAACAGAGCTGCAGAGGGTTCCATGTGCTGCTGCCGAGCTGGTGACAGCCAATGCCTGCAGGCACAAGGTGTGAGGGTGAGGCTGCAGTCCTGACAAGGCAGAGAAGGGACCCCCCCGGCCAGTGTCTACAGCGATTGAGTGTCCTCAGCCCTGCAGAAGTGCAGGGAGCCCTCTGCAGCTCCTCTGTCACAGCCCCACACACTTACTCCCTGTGACAGTGGGGACTGAAGAAGGCTCCCTGCACTGCCACAGGAGCCATTCAGCATCAGGGTGGCCTCCCCACTGCCAGATGCTCCTCCTCCTCCTCGCTGTCCTGGCTGGGGTCGGGAGGTTGCTCTTTTAACCGAACCTCCGCATTATCCAAATCCCTTCCTTGTTCCCCAGCATGAGATACATGCTGTAGCGGCAGATATCTCATGATGAGGAATTCTGATAATGTGGAGGTGCAGATAACAGGGTTTTGGATTAGCAGAAGTATTCTGTACATGAAATAGGCTATTGTGCTTTATTCTGTTGTTCCTTTCTTTAGTGGACAGCAGTGGTTACAGTCCAGAATGGCAGCTTCCTTGCAATTTGCCTTGTGACATGCAAACCCCTTACTGTTCCCATCCCCAAACTGGTTCTCAACCATGTCAGATTTGGTGGTAGTATATCTTGGTTATGTGGACAGTTTTCCAACGGAGACTAGATTCAGAGAATTAAACTCATTTCACTTTTGACCTAACCCAGATTTGAAGGCAACTCTTCAGAGGTGAAAGGCTGGTAGAACTGACATCGCCATAGAGCCAACAAGCGGCATCTGGGTTTAGTTTTGAAATTGGTTCAGGCTCCAGGATTGAGTTGCCTTTAAAGATCAGGTTACTGTTGGGGTAGCTGATCGCTTTGTTTCCTTGAATGTTGTTTTCCTTTAACTCATTCAGGATTATGGTATCTGCATATCACTCTTGAATGCAAATCGATGGCTCAAACATTTTGGAATGCATGGGTTTTGCATACATCTTGGTTTTGCAGCATAGCTTTGCAGAGCATGGGGTGTGACTGTCCATGACGAAGGGTGAATGGCCCACAATTTCAATGCATACATATATGCCAGTTGGCAATCAATTGTATATAATAGTACTTTGTGTTGTGAATCAGGATCAAATAGTGTGTTAAGAAATTGGGGTCGTCTGTAACAACATATAAGGAGTTTAGCATCGGTTTTGCATGTCCTAGTAGTTCCTCACTTAGAGAGCTTATAGGATTGGGCTTTTGTCTAGTTGTTGAGACATTTAATCTGTAACAAATGAATTACTGTATTAGGCCAACTGTTGAGTTCTAAATTGAGAAGACAAATCTTTGAATCCGTACAAAGGAGCTTTTTAGTTTAATTTTATTAAGGTCCGTGTTACTGTGTTTTGCTGCTACTTCAGTAAGCGCTGTAGCTGAGATTGCATGACTCTTTCCATTCTGTCACACCACTCCCCCCATCTTCAGTCATTAAGCATTTTTTGAAACTCTTACCTTGTGGGAGACTTTTCTTTGAAGCTTTGCCACTTCCTGATTACAGTTTGTTTGGAAAGTTTTAGGAATAGTTCTGCCTATATCAGTGTTTCTCAAACTGGGGGTCCCAACCCAAAAAGAGATCGCAAGGCTCGTAAGGGGGTTGCGAGATCACAAAAAATATTGCTGGGAGGAGGGAGGTAGCTGGAAGGGTAGGGGTGGGTACAGCAGTCACCGCTTTCTGGCCACCCAGGTCTGAAGGCAGTGCCAATGCCAGCAGTAGCTCAGAAGTGAGGGTGGCAATACCACAAGTATGCTCCTATGAGTATGTTTAGTAATTTGCTGTCACTTTTTTTGTGTGTGTATGTGGTGGGGGGGTTTGTCACAGCCTGAAATATTTTCAAAGGGGGGCCTAGCAAAATAAATCAGAGAGCCCCTGGCCTATATGAATGAAATACCAATGGGGGAAAATACACTTTACCCAAGCAATGGTAGCAAAGTCAGCACGGTCATGAGGCTAAGCATGGTCAAGGGTTGAACTCCAGCACTGATTGGATCAGCCACCCCGGAGTACATGTACCAGCACCAGCCAGATTTATTGAGACCTTCCAATCCTGCAAGAACTGGAGTATTCACTCCTTTCAACCTAACTCACCCTGACTGTGCTGAGACTCTTGAATGTGGCATCAAGAACCTCAGCACAGTTGCCAGCAACACCCAGATCCACAGCATCTGTGATGGATCTAGAGCAGGGGTGGCCAATCTGTGGCTCCAGAGCCACATGTGGCTCTTCAGAAGTTAATATGCAGCTCCTTGTATAGGCACTGACTCCAGGGCTGGAGCTACAGGTGCCAACTTTCCAATATGCTGGGGGGTGCTCACTGCTCTGCCACAGGCCCTGCCCCCACTATACCCCTTCCCAACCCCTCCCCTGAGCCAGCCGTGCCCTCGCTTCTCCCTCCAGAGTCTCCTGCATGCCACAAAACAGCTGATCGGGAGGTGCGTGGAGGGAGAGGGAGTTGCTGATCGGCGGGGCTGCTGGTGGGCGGGAGGCACTGGGAGCGGATGGGGGTGGGAAGCTGATGGGGGGGCTGCTGACGTATTACTGTGGCTCTTTGGCAATGTACAATGGTAAATTCTGGCTCCTTCTCTGGCTCAGGTTGGCCACCCCTGATCTAGAGTATTCATTCTCCTCAGCATCCTCAGTTACCTTGGGTGATGATCACAAGTATGATCATGTGTACTCACTGAGAGCATTACCACCATCCTTTACCTCCTTAGAAGTTCCAGTGGCCCTCATCACTCCCAGGACCCTGGTTCCTCACACCAGGACCTCAAGGCCCATACTTCTGTGGCCCTGTTGGGCACCTTGGTTATCTCATGGGAAGCAAGACTACTCAGACTGACCATACATGCCTAAGGCTCCTTCATTCATTTTTTCAGCAACTCAAGCAGCGCCCGAACTCCCACCAGCTCAGGTCTCTCGTAGTCATGAGGAGGAGCAAGAGGAACCAAGCCCTTCCTCCATTAGATTCCTCAAGACCAGTTGCTTTGTCATCATCTCTGGGTGAAGCAGTGTTGCTCCTCAGGGCCCCACAATTAGATGACTTTAAGGCAGTGGCTCTCAAACTTTTGTACTGGTGACCCCTTTCACACAGCAAGCCTCTGAGTACGACCCCCCTTATAAATTAAAAACACTTTTTTATGTTTTAACACTATTATAAATGCTGGAGGTGAAGCAGGGTTTGGAGTGGAGGGTGACCGCTCGCAACCCCCCACGTAATAACCCCCTAAGGGGTCCCAACCTCCAATTTGAGAACCCCTGCTTTAAGGAGTTCTAAGACCGCTGGAAAAAAACAACGGCACTCCAGCTACCATTGGAGGAGGTGCAGGAGCCCACCCACAAGCTAGTGAATATTTTGCAATCTACTGCTTTGGAATGGTAGCCTGGCCTATAAATGAGGCAATAATGAATTCAGCCCAATCACTATAACAGACCCCAGCTACAATTGCCGTCACATCCAGGAAGGTGGACAGAAAATATCAATTTCCACATGGAGATGTGGAATATTTTACAGCCACCCTGGTTATTATGGTGGCCAACAAGAAGGCAAGACAGAACAGAGCACTGCTAAAGGAAAAGAAGCCAAAAGAAGCTAGATTTATTTGTCAGGAAAGGCTATTATTTGGCTTATTTTGACTTGCCAACCATCAAGCATTTTTGGGGGAACAGGAGGAGTTTGATGGAGTCCTGTGTTATACAAGAAGTCAGATTAGATGGTTACAATGGTCTTCTCTGGCCTTGGAATCGATTAATTTATGATTTTTTTTTAAAAGTCTTGCTTCCTTTTTTTGAATATCCCCAAAGCCAAAATGGCAGGGCTCAAAGAAAGGAAATGTGGCATTGTAATAGCCCTTACTAAGGAACTGTGCCTTGTATTGTTCTGAGGTGAATTAGTTTGAAAGAATGAACCACCTTTGAAAATTGGTCCTGTGGAAAAACAGTACGTGATCATGTAATTAAAGACTGTGTCACACTGCCTATGCACCGGGGGGAAATTAAGGGTGCACCGGGGGGAAATTAATTCTGGCATTTCCTAACATTTAAGTGCTTTACTTTGCAACCTCAGTAGTGGACTTTTAACAGCGTTTGTGTTTAATTTCCTAGGTTTTTAAACAAGCAAACTGGGGGGGGGGGGAATTCCATTCTGTGGCATCATATTGACAACCACATGGTTCATCAGCAGGGTTGGACTCTTTAGAGCCACTGCATTGACCTCTGCCACTTGAGTTAATGGAGTACTGAGTCTCACTATTCCTTTGCTGTCAGCAACTATTTATGAAACCCAATGGGAAAAGAGTGCCATTCACTCCACACCCCACTGCTAGTCCATACAGAGAATGACAACCTGCTATTGCTATCTGTCAATCTTGAGTTCCATTTCAGGCTCTGGATGGGAGTGTGCTATAGTGGGCATAGATTCTTCTGCCTATTCCTCCCCTTTCCTCTCCCCTGACTTGACCCATTTTGCACCATTCCCTTCAACTTGTCCCAGTCCTGTCTCTTCTCCATCCCTGGTTCCTTGCCGCAGTACTGTTCTTCTTAACTTACCCAGGCCCAGTCTCCTTGCCTAACCACTGCTAGTCTCCCTAGCCAGACTCACTGTCCTAGACCCAGTCTCTCCTTTTCTCCCCTCTCCCCCACCATTTCTAGTCCCAGGCTTCTTGCCCAGCCACTCTCAGTTCTCTTCTCTTGGGTCCTCATCCCACCTATCCCACTTTTCTTCTGCAGGCTTGTCATCCAATGTCAGTCACCCTGTCCACTCCAGCTCCCAGTCAGTCCCTGTTCTCGCCCGGCACCCCAGCTCTTTCTCAGCTCTCCCCAGTAGGTCTTAGTCCTGGTCTTCTTGTCCAGTCAGTCCCAGTTGTCCCTCCGCTCCCCAGCTCCTTGTCTGATTTCAATGTTCTCCCCATAAGCCAACTATCTCCCAGCCCCCCTGAATTTCTCTCACCATCTCCCAGTGTTCTCTCCCAAACAGTCCCAGCCAGTCTCCTTGTCCAATCACACCCAGTCCCCACTCCCAGTTCCAGATTCTCTCCCGCCCCCCCAGCCTTTTTCTCCCCTTGGTCCAGCTCTTGTTCCCTCTACATTTGAATCAGACAGCTTCCTCCCCCACGTGGCCTGGGCAGAAGCATGGTCATTAATAGCACAGGAGAGACCATCTCCCTACTCGTAGTTCTAGGGCCCACCCCAAAGTAACAGGGAGCAACCATTACAGAGAAAGTCAGGCTTCACACGTGTAGCCCTAGGCTGGATAGAACATGCACAACCATATGCAGGCGCATGCTCCCTGAGGACAGACTCTGGAAATTTAGCTGCTGAAATTGATGAAATCTCTACTGAGCATGTGCAAACTTCAATTTGTCAAAGGCTTATCACTTGGCCAAACGAGCATATTTTGACAGCAAAAGGCACATCCCTGATATAAAGGCCACCCCCCCCCCCCGCCAAATTACAAGTCCTTGCTTTAAAATATCAAACACTAAAGTCATTCAAAGAAAAGGTCTCAAGAATTTTTTAATGGACAAAAAAAAAACCCTTTTTTCTGTAATCTCGTTCTTGGAAATGGCTGAAATTTTTCAGAAAAAAAAAATCAGCTGGAGGCTGAGGCAGTATGGAAAATTTCAGCCCGAACAGTTAAAGAGTCACATAGTTGTAAGCAACAGAGTCTCATAATGGGGGGTGTCAGGCAAGCTTAATTGTAGGCCGAGCCACCAATACAACCTATAATAAACAGCCTGGTTAAAGTTCTAAAACTGCATTCTAACTAATCCACATAACAACTTGTGCTAGAAACAGATGCACTCTCGCTATGACTCACTTATTCTACCGGAATGTTTTAAATTAACTTTCTTGGTTGTCATGTTTGAAGAAAAAAAAGTCCTGGTTTCCTTTAACAGATGAAAGAATCAGAATGTTATTGAAGCCAGTGCCGCAGTGGCTGAACTTTCTGTTACTTGTCTCCCCATAGGTGGAACATGCATTGCCAATTGCAATTTCAAGGAGGAATTTTTTTGTATACAGCAATGTTTTCCATTTGTGTGGCTCAAACAAAAATAATTTGGTACATTCTAATTCCATATGAAAATATTTTTCATCAGTTGTAAATGTCAGTACCATAACATTCTTTAGCAAGTTCTATACTGATCTGGTATGCTTATTCAGAGCTGCTCGCAGAAGTAAAACAGGATAAGCCAAAGGGTGGCCCTCCAGAGAGTGCAAATGTAATCTCCTTTACCCCAGGAGCCTCTCTACACAGGTTCTGTGAAGTCTTCTATGTGCAGTGACTCAGGGAAGAGGCTGTTCTCTGTAGCATGTTCAGCCCATGGATTCCTGCATGTAAATAGCATATGGAGGAGTTGCTGTTTGTAGCAGCATTGCCTCGTGGTGGTTCACCTCTTTGGCTCTTCCTGAGCACAGCTGCAAGTAGGGAGAACCTAGCTAATGATAGCATGACTCCACCAAGGGAAGGGAGGGAGGGATTGCAATTTCTGTTCTAGGCCTGCCCTTTCTCTGAGCTTCTCCTTAAGCTCCGCCTAGTACAGCAGGACAAATACAATTCCTTGGAAGCATCATCAATGTAACCCAGCTGAGTTTTCAGTCCTCTCTGCCCCCTCACAAGGGCTTTCTCTGATGCCAGCCCTTATTTAGGTTTATCACCAGGCTACTGTTGAGTGAAGAGACTTGCTGGTAAACAAAAAAGAAAAGCATGTAACTGCTCTGTGAGGTGTATAAATGAATCCCCATGTCTGTCGGCATTAATAAACAGCATGTGTTAAAACTGTAGCAGATTCTGTTACTGAAAGCTGTTGGGTAGCGAGGGTTTCTGTTCTTTTGTTTATACATCCAGAGAATGCAAGCAGCATGGCTTCTTACTAACGCATAGTAATCTGGTTTTGATCTTCATGAGCAGGGCAACTGTACAATAAATCTGAAAAGAATCCTATTATTGATTGTATGTTCTAACTGTACTTGTTCTTACAGGGACAAGCTGATCTTCTAAAATATGCTAAAAATGAGACATTTGAGAATCTGAAACAAATCCATTATGCCGCTCTTTCATGTGGACTCAATAAACCAGGCACTGAAAATGCAGAAGTCTCAAAGCCCCGTCGAAGCCTGGAGGCCATACCTGAAAAGTCAAGTGATGAAATTGGAGAATGAGGGAACTTTCTGCTCATAATTCTGGAGTTTATAACTCTGCAACCAACTGTAGCTGCACAGGACATTTGCTTTGCACTTAATATTGAAAACTATATTTGGAGTTTTTAAAGCACAACTGGAAAAGCTAATTACAATCTATTAAAACTGTGAACGTACTTTGCAATTCTGCGTGTGACGGCAATGAAATTGTTTAACATGGAAATTATCTTGCTGGCCAAAATGTATATGTGTAAAATATATCATAATTCAGTAAAGTGTGCTGAAAAGGGAAGGTGGATTCATAGGTTAGACTGTGACTGTGCTTGATTTTCAAAATAATTAGGTGTGCAATTCCTTGATTTTTGTGCAAAATTCAGTAATTGTTTGTAATACATAGGTATGCAATTGTGCACCTAACTTATGAAAATCAGGTCAATAAAATGAATTACACATTCTCTAAAAAATGTGGATTTTATTTTAGACACTTGAGGGTATTTGGGTTTGAAGGGGAATTTTTTTTTCTTGTTGAGCCATAAATAAAAAGGAGAATGTAACTAGACAGTGCTCACTGACACACTTCAGTGCATTATAGGAGAGCCATTGTGTGAAAGGAAAATGTGCAATCAGTCTGCTATAGCCTAGGCCTGAAGAAGATACATACCTATGAACTTCAGCAAATGTGTACAGCTAATGTAAAAGTGACCAAACTGCGAGTAAAGTGTTATAAATAATTTTTCATTCTGTGAAGTGAAGTGTTCACATTAAAAGCAAGTTTTGTGATATCACTCCCATGCAAGTAAATCTTTTAACTAAACTTTAACTTTATTTTTCAGTTTAAAAATATTTTCTTCCATACACAATAGGTGATATCTCAGTTACGAGGTTTGTCAAAAACCTGTTTCTGTTATTTATTTTAGATAAAGGTACAGTAGCTAATGTACTCTTAAAGTTATTATACAAACGTTAGAGCCATCTATTACGGCTCCTGATTTAAGTACAGTGTATCATCACACAGTGCACTATATTCAAAGAAAAATAAGATTACAATGCAGCTTCTATTCAGCAGGGGGGATTTTATTGAATCCTTGAGTGGCACTTTACACCATACGGAGGTTTCACTTATACCAAACCAAGGCCCTGATTCTGCAATGAAAGCTGTATGAGTGGACCTCCGCATCTACACAGAATCTTGTTGACTTTAATAGAGCTCTCCCTAGAGGCAGCAATCCACCTACATGGATCTGATTACACAATAACCTTTAGTCATCTATGCAGTACCCTTTGAAGTTGCTTTTCTAAATGACATTCTGTACAGATTAGGAGCTGATTGTAGCACGTGCTGCTCACTCAACTCCCAGTGAGCAGATCATATACTGCAAGCCCAAAATATTATGCTCCTACTTAGGCAAAACTTCCATTGACTGCCATATAAAGATGTAAAATATGGCCCATAGTCACTATTGCTCTTTAAGTGATCTTTCCCAAGGCTGTCAGCTGTGAGATCCCTGATTCCATATGAAATTGATAGGAAGCAAGCAGCATCCTTAGTAGTAGTTAATACAAAATTAGTCTGCATGGGCCAAATGCATCCCTGATGTATTTTTCACAAACTAAATGGGAATGAGGAATGAACTGGGCTACAAATGTACAAGGACAATTTCACTGTAAACAAATATTTATCAGAAACTTCAATAACCTACTTGCAGTGAGTGTTTACTGACAACTTTTGATTTAAGCAGAAAGCCAATAACTTTATAAAACGATCTGGAAAACATGACTATAATGTGTATTGTCCTTAAATATGACCACAAGTCAACAAAGCTCCAATAGGAATCCTGGCCAGCATCACTTTGCACCGCCTACAGTATGGCAGATTATAACACACCAGAAGTGAGACTGTTTCTTAAACTACACATAATCAGAATTCTGCCATCTCAGGTACTCATTCCATTTACACGTTTCTCTAAGGCACGTTACATCCTTGAAGGAGATCAGGGATTAAGATTTGCCTAAGATATTATTTTTTTGTTTCTTTGTTCAAAAGGCAAGCAAACTAAAAAGAAAGGAAAAAAAGGCAGTATACTGCATGAGTTAAATCTGACCTATGAGTAATTTTAAATTAGGGATTAAATTTTGAAACCAAAAGTACATGGGACTACAACTAATCATGACTCCATGCTCACTAGATGAAAAGTTACCCAACACAAACAAAACTAGTATTTCCAAAAATGACTCTATTGTGATGCCTTTATCTCATGCATGCTTAAATCATGTGCTTAGGTAAAGCAGAAAAGCACAATTAAAAATAAAATGTATTCATTCAACCTAAAAAAACCCACCACCCCAAAACACCAACATTTTACAGTCTAGTATTGCTTTCTGTTGCTTTGAATGGAAACCATTCATACATTATTCATACACGGCCCAGAATTGTATCTAATATGTCTTAAAATGAGCTTATAAAACACATCAAACAATGAGAAGGACTTGGACATCCAGAAGGTGTATGCATCTTGCATTTTAGAAGCACAAAGTGTTTACACTTGAAAGGATGCTAGTGGTAATCCAGGCATTGTAAATTCAAGACCAAAGTTGTCAATGAGGTTCCTTCAATTATGTTTCCTTAACAAGGTGTCCTTGTATCCATAATGCAAGTTATTTTATTTGCTACTCCATTTTTAACACTGTTTATTTTCAAGTTATAAATGAAGACATTGTTTGCTGGTTGTTTTCTAGGTATTCAATACAAAACTTTATATCCTTTGTTTTCACTGTACATATGTTTCCAAAAAATGAATATGGGTTTTCATCAAATTGCCCTTTTTTGCCTTTTCTCAGCTGTGGTAAGAAATAGTCAATGTTAAGATAGAGCGAAGAGTGCCATTTGAAAGAAAATGCACATATGAATTATTTGTCATTTAAATATTGACCCTGTGCTCTGCTCTGTACACAAGACAAAGGATGGAACGGTCCCTGCCCAGGAAAGGTACCAATCTAAACTGGAACCTCCATCTTCAGTTGCACTCAGAAAGCACTGAGTGCAGGTGAGGAGGACGGGCTGTAAAGAGCCCCTTGTGGCGATCCTGGAGCCTTTCATGGACCATTTCAGTCATTCCAGCATAGTTTAGAGCAGCCTCAAGTGGGCTGGTATAGGAGCAAACTAGTTCAACTTTACACCATCCTAGAAATTCCCTAACAAATGGAAGCCTTACCTGGGGGAAAACTGTCAATTTTAAGTTCTTTCTTGCCACCCCCCGTTTCACAAAGGGTCCAAAATGGAGTTCAGGATTGAGTTCTACAGCTGAAATCCTGGCCCCAAAGACTGCAAGAGGGCCAGGATTTCATGCCAAGAATACAAGTTCCCCCATTTCTCTCTTATTTATCCTCCTACTCTCAATGCCCTGTTTTGCCCCTTAGAATCTCACCAATCCTGCCATCCTAGGTAGTATGCATAATAGTGTATTAATCAGGCCTTTCAGCAATAGTTACATGCAGTATATAAATATTTTTTATAACACTCCATGGCTGGTTACCCATATTAATTTTTTCCTGTTTTGATGCCGAAGCAGAAGAAAGATGTCAGAACTGCCAGCATGAAAAATGGAAGTGCTTTCGAGATGACTAAAAATGGCATCTTACAATCTACTAATCAAATGAAACAATCTGTAAAGAGCCAGCCCAATGCTCTCGCAGTTAAGAAACTTCCATTTGTACACCTCTCCTGTTTCCACGGTGTAAATGTTATTTTATTAACAATACTGCTTTCTCCTTGCTGCCTGCAGTGATTGTGATGTAGCTCCCAGCAACTCCTACGTAACCTGCACGTTTTAAAGACAAGCTGTCAGCCAAACCTTACCCCTATGAAAACATGTCTCAAAATGTTGTGAAGAGCATTTTATGCTGGAGTTTAGTTCACCTAGATTCTAAACTTGGCTAAAGTGCAACTACCCTTATGACTACACAGTATACATACAATGAGCTAGCCAGTCATAGTACTATGTTCCACAGCTAAGGTTGCCTTGGGATTTGCTATTAAAGCAGGACTAAGGGCTTATTGACATTGGGAATAAGGCTGCAGTGGCTAACATGTACTGGCTACTCCACACCAGCTCCCCATGTGGATACACTTTAGTGTGCACCAACACTACAGCTACACTTGGAGCTGGAGGGGAGGGGGTGATTCCCAACCCGAGCAGACATACTCATGCTAGCGCTTATCAAGCTAGTTGCCAAAACCAGCAGTGTAGCACAGGCAGCAGCAACAGCATGGGCCAGTGCCCCCCCGCCCAACTACCTTCCTGCCCAAGACCCCATTGGTTTGTTTTTAGGGTGGTTACCCTGTGCTGCCGCTTGCCAGTGCCTGTGCTATGATGCTACGCTACTATTTTTAGCACACTAGCTTGATCAGTGCTAGCGGGATTATGGGGGGTGGGTGGTTCCCATTAGTCATTACAAGTTGTCTGTTCTCATAAGGAAACGCTAACTGTCAGCTCCTGCTGTTTTCAGATGCTGCTACACCTCCCTCTCTGATGCCCCAGCTCTGCTCGGTACAGAGCCCCTAGGGGGCTAAGGAGCCAGACTGGGCAGCAGCCAGGTGTTCTGAGAGCGCAAAGACGGGGCATGGAAAGGGGCTTTTGTGGTGAGCAAGAGGACGGTTCAGAGCCGCTGCTTCAGCTCGCGATGCACTAGGGAGCAGCACCATAACATGCTGGGTTGGAGTGGTACATGGGGAGAGTCAGTCCGGCTTTTAGGCATCAGTGAGGAGTTAAACATGGATGTTTGGAGAGGCTGGTGAGTGGGCAGAAGAGGGTTTTGTACAAAAAGGAGGGGGTGGTACTGGAGCTATATCCAGGAGGGGCCTTGCAGAGGGTCTGAGGGCGGACTATTGCCTCTGCAACACTGGAGCTTGCAGGGTTCCCTCCGTGCTGCTGCCTGGGCTCCCTGGTGTGCTAAGGCAGTAGTGTCACAGGGAGCTTTTGGTGACGTGTTGGTGTAGAGACACTTTCTTCTCCTAGCAATGCTGCCTGGTGTGTCAAAGAGCCAAGGACGCTGTCCTGGGAGACCTCTTCAAATACCAGTGCCTTGGCACTGGGCTCTTCCCCCACAGACTACCCTGCACAGTCCCATTCTGGCCTGTATAGCCCTACCCACCCACCCACCCCTCACATGTCCCTTCAGCTCCCTGACACACCGGGCAATAGCACCATGCAAAGCTGAGGTGGGTGAGTCATGAGAAATGATGGAACAGGGTGAACAGGAAAGTGTTTTGTGGGGGTTGCAATGAGGAGAGATGGGCTTGAGCTGGGGTAGGAGAAGCACAGCAGAGGAACTTGGTGCTCACAAGCCAGCTATGGAGGACCTCTGCTCCAATGAGCCTCCTATGGGTCATAAAAGAAGAGCTCCACTCTGAGGAAACTTAGGTGCCTCAGCAGAGAGCAGAGCTCGGTCTTGCAGGGGCATGTTATGTTCTTAACTAACAACTTCTCTCTTTTCCATTGTTTGGAGCATCCTTCACTGTTTCTAGCGGAGGTGACAGCATTGTCCAGTGGCTAGGGCACTGAGTTGAGAGCACAGGATGCTGTTCAGGACTCTGCTTCCTGATCTTGGGCAAGTTACCTAACCTCTCTGTGCCTCATTTTACTCCACCTCTTTAATGGGGATAATTATATTTAACTTCCTTTGTAAACCACTTTGAAATGGGTTGTATATTACTGTTGGGGCAATGATGTGAATGCACAACCCACACCAATCCACCCTCACACAGTGGTAGAGGCAGCCAATTTTTGATGATCCTTTGTTCACTTAAATAGGTTTCACTGGATGTTGTTTTGCAAAGATTTTCCAGTGGTGTATACTGCTCAGACTACTGATCTTAGTTCATTTGTATAGTAGGTTTTAAAATGTAAGCCACACCGTGAATATGGATATGAACTGAGCAAATAGGTTCTGGGTTCCCGAGAACTGGCAATGTCAATATTGCTAATCCATTGTGCTGTGCAATAACACAAAAGAACCTCTGTTACACTTTCAGCATGCTTGTTATTTACTTTGGCTTGCAAGCTTAGCACACCTTTCTCTTTGGAGTTTCTCCCATTGGATCAAAAAAGTCTTAAAGATAGTCCAGGCTTCAGATCCAGATTTCAAATCCTCATCCATTTCAGAGTTGTTGAGATCTGTGGCTCTGGTTTGGACCCATTTCTAGTAGTAATTACATTCTCAAACACAAAGAATTAAGAAAGACATATTACCAGAAACATCTTCTCTTGAAGCATATCAAGTGCCAATACTTATTTACATTTCTGTCAGGTACACTGAAAATGAAGTTCAGATTTCCCTGGATGGAGAAGTAAGGACCATCTCTTATAGCATAGCTATACCACACAGGAAACTAGCTTCCAGAGGTCTCCTTCCAAGGATCTCTGCTTTAGAGTGAATACTTTGCCAAGGACAACCCTTTCCTTCCGAAGATCCTTCTGCTACTGGAGGGAGATAGTAAGGGTGCGCTGCCAGTAACATTCCATAAAGACCCTAGTGTAGCAGAGGGCCTTATGTGGAGTATTTTGTTTTTACATTTTCTGTAGACACTATGTTTTTAAAAAAATTCAATTCTGCCATTGCTTTTGCTGCCTTGGAAACATTGGTACTGGCCTGTCAACTTTGCAACTGTCTTTCCCACGTGATTTTAGCAACCAGTAGCTCACAAACCTAATGGAATTGGCAGAATGCTGTGATTTCTAGTTTTGTGACTGTATAAAACTTTTATTTGCAGCTCTGGTGGTTCCTAAGCTCTCAGAACTTAAAACTATGTTGGGTTTACTATGACTCCTTGCTCTTACAGGGCCCAACCCTGACACTAGCTGACCCTCCTTTAACCCCTTTTAAGTCAGTATGTGTGGAGGGCACTCCACACTTCACAAGAAAGAGCCTACAGAGCTTTTATGAAACTGGGACTGGCCTGAATATAGGAGCTGGGAACCTTGGATTAAGGAAATATTCAGTCCTTGGAGAGGAATCACTAACTGAGTCCTCCTTTTTCAGGGGCTCTGCAGAGAAGTTGTACTACATTGGTTTTAATGGCAGGTATCTTTGGTATTATAGATTGTTTTTTCAGGGATAAATTGTACAATTTCATAGGACTGACTTCTGAATTGTGACAGCTCAAAATTAGATGTACATTCTGTATTAGATGTCCCACCATTAACAGATAACTCACCATTTTCACTGCAGTGCTGAACAGACTAGCAAAAGGAAATGTATTTTTTTCATGTGATTTGAGCTCTTCTTACATTTGTTCTCTGCTGCAGCTATAACATCTGGGGGGAAATACACACAAAAACCGTATTAATGCCTGCAAAAACAATGATCAAGTATAAACACTGTCTCAAAACAATTAGAAGCATAAATTAGATGTTTTGGAATACTAGAAGCAAGTGCTGAGAAGAGTTATGATTTACCGCGGACTATAAGAAAGAAATAGTATGTGCCATTTTTAATGTTCATTACGTTATCAACAAAATGTAACGCTGAGATGTGAGACCCTAAATCAAGAAAAACAACAACACAGCAGCTATAGAGATGTCTCTGTTATAATGAATGATCCCTTGCAACACAATAAAATCACACACAATTTGTCTTTGCTATAGCTGTACATTTTCTCTAACTTCCTGAGCGTTTGTAATGTCTCTAGCCTCTGTTACACCTGTGTAAATCCTACTCAACTCTTCCTTTCCCATCTCAGGTGCTATTGTAATACCCCGTAGCATTCCCCAGAGAACCAGGCCTGAAGAAAATCACATCATGCTCCAAAGGAATAACCCAAGATTCAACCTGGAGCAGGATCTAAAACAAATATCCTGCTCTGTTTAGTGGCGAAGATTACACAGAGTAGGGAGGAGAACAGGCAGCCCACTGAGCAGTTCTCACTGTTTTGAATAGTCCATGTAGACCACTTAGATACACATCCATGGGAGATTGACCATCCTCCCTCTGATTGGTGAGCATCATGATGTTTATCACTTAGAGTCTACTAAACCTATGCTTAACATTTACAGGATGTAGGTAAATGGTAAATTCCTTAAATTAAATTAAAAGATGGCAAATCTGAAACCGACCAAGGGAAATGCTTTGTCACACAACTTTATTAAACCATGGAACTTATTGCTGTAGGATGCCATTGAGGCCAAAAAATTTTTGCAAGTATCTTCAGAAAGATGCAGATAATAATATTATCCAGAGTTACAACAGTTAATGCTAACAAAAAACTTAGAAGAGATATTCAATTTCATGCTTCAGGGTTTAAGCCAACCTCTATTAGGAAGTTTCTTGCACCTAACTCTGAAGCATCTGGTGCGGGCCACTATCAGAGACAGGATATTGGACTAGATGGACCATGAGTTTAATCCTGCATGGCAATTCCTGTTCCTGTGTGCCTACGTAACTTTGAAATTAATTCTAACATGCTGTAGGGCACAGTAATTACAATTCATTGTAGCACACTGCCAAAACTGTAGAGAGGATTTTTTTCTGTTACATGCCACCTATGACTACTAGGAATACTTATACCCTGCAGAAGCTTTGTGAGAGAATCAGTCGCCACAGGTAACATGAAGGATTTCAGTAACTCAATCCTTCTTCTGGGGATTCAGGCCAATTCCGAGTGATCAGAATTAAAGTAGTTCTTTCCTGTGCCAAAATCTCTAGCAACTGTCCCTATACGATGGAAAGGGGAGAACGGCAGATCAAGACTGACTTCTCAGGGGTACAACTGAGGAGCCACTCCCAGCAGCCTGGGGAACCTGATCCCAGAGCATAAATCCTAATCTTTGCTTTGCCAAGCTACTGATGGCCATTATGTGTATCTGGAGAATTGTCAGGTCTGTGAGGCAATTTGACAGGCAGCTGCTGACAGCGCCCATTCGATCTGCAGAAAGGGGGAGACTCAGCAAGTCTACCATCACATTCAACGTTCTTGTAATACTTACTGACTACTGAGATGATCAAGAGATGGGTGTCAGCCCACAGGCAAACCTTGTGAGCTTTGGCACCATCCTGGAACTTCCAGTCCCTCCTCCTCACTCAGATTTGCCATGACAGCACTATTTGCCATTGCCTCTCTGGATGTGAATGTGCTTCCATTGGTAGTGCCCCTGCAGCATAGCAGGACTAGTTTTGTTTACAGCCTTTCTGATAGACAGAGGCTCTTCTCTCAGGTACCAAAGTGCCTTGTTTTCCCAGTTGGCTCCAGCCTCTTGCAGACTGGCATCCTTCATGATTACTGCACAGAAGTGGAATAAGAGACACTCAGTTACCACTTCAGCTCCTTTTTTGCAAAAGGGAATGAGAGAATCACTTTCCTACCAAAAAGTACCGGAAGCCTATGATGGATATATCTTGAACTTTGCCCACTGGACAAGGTTCGTGCAAGCTGCGAGGGAGCCTGGAAACTTGACATGGTCGCACTAATTTTCCCAGTTCCCAACAGGCCCGAAATGTCCTCCCTTACCTTAGAAATCCTGTCCTCTGAGGAAATGACTATCCAAGTGCTGAATAGAGCCTACAGGTAAACCAATTTCAGGGGGAGAAGGGGGGAAATCACTTCTTGAGACTGATGACACAGGCATCCTTGATGAATGCCTGGATTTTACTTGTACTGCTGCTGAGTCCTCCAGTTCTGAAGGGGCCTGTAGCAACCCATCATGTAATTTAGGACTACCTTTGTGAAAGCTTAGGGTGGAAGGCAATAGAGGTGCCCAGAAGTGCTTTTGAAACACACACACCTTCAGGAACTGTTTATGAATCAAAAGAATAGAACCATGAAGAGAAGCAACCTGAAGGTCTCTGTTCTCTAGAAACTGTTCTGAGTTCACTACACCTTAATGGTAGGCCTCAAGGTCTTGAATGAGAACAAGGCCTTCCTCAGATACTTGTTTAAATGCTTCAAATCCAGGATGAGATGGAACCCACTGGAGAGGTTTCTTTCAAGTCCTCTCCAGACCAGCAGGAACTGCCAGTGTGCTGAATTTGTAGACAGTTAAGGTTGTGGCTACTCCTTTCCCTTTCCTTAGAGCGGGCAAGCAATGGAGAAACTGGTTGTGAACACAGACTGAAGCAAACTCCAGGGATCACCCATCACTTATGTCCCGTGTAGAATGCTCTCAACACATCTATAAAAAAGTTTACTCCAATTAGCAAAGTGGTAATGTGGTCGGACACACTTTCAGAGTAGGGAAGTCCTTGCCTCCAATAGGGAAGGAGACATTAAAAAGTATGGAATTATTTTAGCCTCTGAAGAGAGCTCCCAATGGACTTGCCCCTGTGCTCTGGGCCATTTGAAACACTTTTAAGCGGGGCGTGGGATTGAGACCTTTTACATCCAGTATTTGATGGAAGCACTAGATAGTAGAGCTTGGTGAAATTTTTCAAAATGTTCAACAGAAACTATTTTTTCAGTCAAAAAATGCAGATTTAATGACACCAGACTGTTTCACAACTTCATGTTCGTTTCACTAAACTGTTTGTTTAAAAATAAATCCTACGTTGTTTTTTTTAATCAGAAAATGTTTCATTTTGACATTTCTTTTAATTTTATTTTTAAACATTTCAAAATGTTTAAAAATGCTTGAAATCAAAACTTTTTGTTCACTTGAAACAAATTTTTTCCTTTTTAGTTTTTGATTCACCAACAATTTCAAAAAAATGTTCATTTTCGGTCCAATCCAAAACACGTTTTTCAACTTTTCAAAATTGCCAGAGAACTGAAAATCCCATTATTTCCCCAGCTCTACAGGGCAGGTAAATTCTGAAGGACTTTTCCCACTTACAAGATTCTTTTATCCCTGAAATCCTTGCTCTCTTATTTAATGTTCACATGCATTTATTTTGTACATTGTTTTCTAGAGAATGAATTCTACCTGGTGCTTTCATAGTAGAGTGCAGTGTAAGTCAAATGGCATGTAATGGATCATAGCCTTAAATAGTTTAGCAGGAGATTTGGCAACACACACTTTCAACTGTTGTTATGGAAGAAAAATGAAGTTAGCAAGTAAGTGGAAAAGCCTAAAGAATGCTCACAACCCCTCTATATGTATATAATACAGAAGAGGGACAGGGATTTGGGCTATTCTTACTATCCATTTATAGTGCAATATGTCATGTCCACACATTCCTTTTTACGGCTTGGACTCAGATATCTATTTAAGGAAAGAAAGAGGCTCTAAATGAAACCGTACGGTGTTCAAAGTACTCCCAGCCTCACCAGGCATATAGAGGCAAAGGAAAAATCATGATGCACGTCAAAATTAGGTAACAGCCCTGACTGGGTCATTCTAGTCATTTTAGACTGAACATGGAGAAAAAGAAACCCTTTGCCAGTAATTGGTTCTGTTACTGTACTTATCCCCAATTTTCTGAACTGTCACACCTCATTTCTTCTGTTATTTGGATTGACAATATTCTCAATAGTGTTTCTCATTATGGCCTGAAGGACACCATGGTCTGGTTTCACTGGGGAAGCACCGAACAAGTGAAACATAGCCTGCCATTACTTTGTCCATCGTGTTCAGTAATGCTGATAATGATATTGGGTTCCTCTTCACATGCTGGTAATTTGCTAGACAGGACAACTGACAGAGATGTAATTCATCAGCCGTGGTCTTGGGTGTAATAGATGGTGGTAATGTGGCAAGTGTCCGAATGTTAATGATTTGGGTTAAGCAAAATGGAGAGGCTTTCGATGGTCCAGCTGCTCTTTTCATATATTCTGATGCAGGCACATGGAATAATAATTCACCCAGGACCACATGGGGACTGGAGGGAATGTGTGTGTGCGTGCGTGCAAGGGGGAAAGACATTAATTAAATCATGTTGTGATAGGCAGGCTTTCCTTTGTACTTGTCAGTAGTCATCTGAAATAATATCCTTCACGGAAGTCATTTCATTCATTACTGATTCCATATGAAAAAAAGGTTCCATTTCTAGCAAGCCTTTTAGCCTTTAATTAGATTTTCCTATTATTGATGCTCTCATAATAAAGGTTACGTTTGCATGGAATTTATACACTTAGAAGACATTTAAAACTGCATAGAAACATTGTGTGAAGTCAACGCATGCAAAGGGCTATTAACTGTATATCATTTGCCAATAAACTCTATCTCTGTCTCCCTCTTTAATCCTCATTTTACCTGGTGTTGTGACATTTTATGGCATTTAAATGTCTTGCTGCGGGACTTTGTTCCCTCCTGCATGTGCACAGTGTGCACTGTCCCTTGAACACTGAGGCAGATCTAGCATGGCAGAAGAAAGAGAGAAGTGGCAGAATGATTAGAGGACATTGGTTGCGTTGCCAGTTATTTCTGATGTAAATGATGTTGCACAGCGAGGCCGTAAAAACCAGCTGAAAGCTGAGACATTTCCAATGGTTTCTACTGATATCAATCTATCAGGAACTAAGAGGTGGGAGGGCTGTGGTAAACTAGATTTAATTCAACCTCAACTGGAAATTTCAAGAGAGGAAATATAACACTAGACTAGTGTCCCACAACAAGAGATATTAACACATACTGTACAATCTGTTTTGATACAGTTCTCAAAAGCTTAACAGTCAACGGGTTTTAGGCACAACATTTAGGTTGTGCAAATTGAAACCTGGGACAAACAGGCGTGGTTTCAAGAAATTGTAACAAACACCGCCATGAACAAAACCTCATCTCTTTCATTAGCTAGTTCCCGGTAATGCTGAAAGTCCAAAGATAACAGCACTGGGCTTGAGGGTGAGCATCAGAAAGCGGTAGTGACAACAAATAGCAAGTGAAAATGCCATAAATTGAACAGTTTAGTTTCACTGCCCACTCGAGGTGAAACATAGAGTAAACAGCAGAAATGGTGGAAAAAATGTTTGATGCTTCAAACTCTTTCCATTTTGATAATCTAGGGCCTTTTTAGTAACACAGATAAGGAAACTATTTTTGTGTATGTAATAATATATATTGTCTCAATACTTGCTATTTAACACTTACAATAGTTTCTAGAACTTATTTAGCAGCACATGCTCATTCCATATCCAACCTACTGTAGGCAGGGAATCAGCTTCAAGTGACAAAAAAGTGAACTTTAAAGGTCAGTTATCCAAGACATTTAACATTTGAAGGGGGTTTCTATTGTAAAACATCATTCTTTTGTTTACTTGTGTCTAAGTTCTAAAAGACATATTGCAAAACAAAAAGTTGTGTTTTTTCCCCTTGCTGACAAAGGGGTGTTTTTTCTTTAAAGTTTTTCTGCTTTATATTTGCAACATCAGATTCTTACTTCCTCCTTTATGCTGGAGGGCTGTGGTAACAGACCACTCGCTCCCCTCCTCCTCAGTTAAAAGGCTGGCAGAGCAGGACAGGTTTCAATCAACCTGTGATGTCTCCCTCCAGATGCTCCAAAGTTCTTCCTAAAGTACTCCGTTAAAAAGCAGGAACTCAGGGTCTGATCGTTCAAAAAAAACCATGAAAATAAATATATATTTTTTTAAACCTAACTAACTTTCAGTCTGTGATTAAAGGGCACACACTTTATTTTCTGCAGCTCATCTTTAATCTGGACATTGTATTTCCCAATTCCTACCATCGACTTTGACTCCCTGGTTGGAAAATATCACAAGGAGGACTCCTACAAAGAGCAATGGGATGCAGTCAGGCAGTGTCCCAGCAGCCGGGATGGGACTATGCCATTAGGGTAAGTTATATTCTCCTCCCATGAGCTAGCTTGGGTGGGGGTTGAAGGGGAAGGAGAGAGAGTTTGGAGTCAGTTCCATGCTGTCCAACCCCTGCTCACTGCCTATCTGCTTAACATCAGAAACTGTCCTCCCCATTAGCTCCTGACCCCCACAACAGATCCTGATTCCCCAGCAGTTCATGTCCTCTCAAAAGCATCTGTTCCCTCCCTATTTCTTCCACCCATCCCCATCTTAGCCCACCACATCCGCTGCCTGTCACACTCACCAGCCACCGCCTTCTTCCCTTTGTGCTACTCCAGAAAAGCTGGAACTGGCTACTTGTTCAGCGGGTATCTCAGCAACCCCTGGCCACCAAGAGGATTAACTATAGCTACTACCCAGTTGACTGCATGACATTCAGCCTGGGCTAAGAGAAGGTGTGATGTGCTGGTCTAAGTGTGTAGTCATGGTGTGCTGGAGTTGGGAGGAAGGTACCATATGCCCATTCCCCTTGGGCCAGTACCAGGGTCAATCTGGCTCGCAGTGTTTTCTATACTCATTTCCTTCTTAAGTATTTAATCTGCACCATAAAATACACAATACTAGGCTACAATGGGTTAATTGTGGCAGAAACGTTAACTCGAAGTTGCCTCATTTCTGAATGTTTGATTTTTCATTCTGAAACATTGCATCAATTACTGTGGGGAGGGATAGCTCAGTGGTTTGAGCATTGGCCTGCTAAACCCAGGGTTGTGAGTTCAATCCTTGCGAGGACCCTTTAGGGACCTGTGTCAAAAATCTGTCTGGGGATTGGTCCTGCTTTGAGCAGGGGGTTGAATTAGATGACCTCCTGAGGTCCCTTACAACCCTGACATTCTATGATTCTACTATTACTAAGAACACTTCACCACTAGTCCCAGAGAGCTGTCTTGGGGACGCACAACAGGCCTGGCTCTGAACCGATCACCACCATCACGGTGGGGGCTGGGTGTTATGTTGTAGCTGTTCCTACCTTTTCAAGTGTGAAAATTGGGGCAAGCAGCCTAATTTTCAATTCCTGTAACTCCTATTTATTCTGAAGCTTAAGTAAAAAACAAAGGAAACTCCAGCCAGAGGCACCTTTTCTTTGGCATGAGAATTGTCACTGTGCAGGGATAACGTTTAAGTTTTATCCAGTCTACTGAAAGTTACTAGCAACTTGCACCTCTTCTGCTTCCCCGGACACCTGAGAAGCATTTATAGTTTTTAAGGCCAGAAGGGACCAGTTATGATAATCTAATCTGGCTGCCTGCATGACACAGGTCATAGACCAGTGGTGGACAAACTTTTTGGCTCGAGGGCCACATCTGGGAATGGAAATTGTATGGCGAGGCATGAATGCTCACAAAATTGGGGTTGGGGTGCAGGAGGGGGTGAGGGCTCTGGTTGGGCGTGCGGGCTCCGGGGTGGGGACAGAAATGAGAAGTTCAGGGTGCGGGAGGGGGCTCCGGGCTGGGGTAGGGGATGCGGGAAGAGGTGCAGGCTCTGGTTGGGGGTGCGGGTTCTGGGGTGTGGCTCCGAATGAGGAGTTTGGGGTGCAGAAGGGTGCTCCGGGCTGGGATCAAGGGGTTCAGCAGGCAGGAGGGGGATCAGGGCTGGGGCAGGGGTTGGGGTGTGGGAAGAGGCTCAGGGGTGCAGGCTCCGAGTGGCGCTTACCTCAAGCAGCGGCATATCCCTCTCTGGCTCCTGTGCAGAGGCGCAGCCAGGTGGCTCTGCGCACTGCCCCATCTGCAGGCACCGCCCCTGCAGCTCCCATTGGAGCGCATAGGAGCCAAAGGGGGGCCATGCCACTGCTTCTGAGAGCCATGTGGAGCGGCCCCCAACCCTGCTACCCGGTTGGAGCGGGGCCATGTGGCTGATTGCATCCCATATGAATTTACCATGCTTTTGCCTAGGATCAATTTCAAGCTAATTGGTCTGTAATGCTGTAGGTCATCCCAATGATCCTTTTAAATATTTGCAGATTACTTTTTTTCCAGTCTTCTAGAACTTCCCCAGTGTCCCAAGATCATGGTAAAAATCAACAGTAATGGTTCAGAGAGCTTCGTGGACAGCTCTCTTAATATTCTTGCCTGGAAAGATGCATCCAACTGTCCATGATCTTGGGGCACTAGTGTCTTACCTGAAAGTGCTGAGCTGAAGTGACACTAAGGCCTTGTCTACACTACAGAGTTTTGTCAGCAAAAGGCAGCAAAACAGTGGAGATGTACACACTGCAATGCCACTTTTCGTCACAAAACTGCCTTGTTTTGGCGACAAAATAAAACCTCCTCGATGAGAGACATAGGGTTTTTTTGCGCCAAAGTTTTAGTGGAAAAGTGTCAGTGTAGACACCGCGTTTGGTTTTGCCGCTGTAAATGGGCTCCAGGAGGTTTCACAATACCCATCCTTATGGCTCTGATCAGCAGTGAACTCCACTGCCCTGTAGCCAGATAAACAACTTTCCGTCCCTCCCCCTTTAGAGCCCCACAATTTTTTTAAATTCCACTTCCTGGTTGCTCAGCATGGAGAGCTCACGTCACATCTTTCCAGCTGACCGTGGTGGCTCCACGCAGCAAACGCTCTCCCGCCTGGACCACTGTGGAGCAGTTGGATCTGCTGAATCTATGGGGAGAGGAGGCTGTACAGTCCCAGGTGCACTCCAACCATAGGAATTTTGATACATATGGGCAGATTTCTTGCAGCCTATGTGAAAAAGGTTCCAATCGGGACACAGTGCAGTGCAAAGTGAAGATAAAGGAGCTGAGGCAGGCGTACCAGAAGGCCAGGGAGGCAAACTGTCGCTCCGGTGCTGCACCGAAAGCCTGCTGGTTCTATAAGGAGTTGGTCGCTCTCCTTGGCGGCAACCCCTCCTCCACCGGCAAGAGCCCTGTGGACACTTCAGGGTGAACTGCAAACAAAACGGGGCAGACAAACCCCAAAAGCTGGTGGATATTCCAATATTTAGATTTACCAAGCCAGCACAAAACAGCTTCTGTAGTACCTCACCGGTTACTCAGAAGTCCAAACAACACAGTTCTCTTAAAGTACCCAGCCTCAGGCCTCCGTTTAGACACACACATCAGATATGATGATGATTACTGAGAATCTTATCTCATCATATAAAAGAAAAGGTTCTTCCAATCCCAAAGGATCAGCCACATACCCAGGTTCAATTATAACTTAGATTTTACCCAAAATACACACTATAGCCAATTCTTATTAACTAAACTAAAATGTATTAAAAAAAGAAAAGAGAGAGAGTGTTGGTTAAAAGATCAATATACATACAGACTTGAATTCAATTCTTGAGGTTCAGATGTATAGCAGAGGTGAGCTTGTAGTTGCCAAAAGTCCTTTTAGATATAGTCCATAGGTTATAGTCCAATGTCCATATTCAGGGTGGCTCCAATCAGTGACTGGGGATCTCAATCCTTGTGGCTTAAGGTTTCCCCCTCTTGAAACCCAAAGCAGATCTGAGATGAAGTAGGATCATGTCCCAGGGTTCTTATACATTTCCAGCAGCCTTTCGGCCTGAGAAAACAATAAGCTTAATTCTCCTTCCAAACATCCTGGCAATTAGCACAGGGTAATTTATCCATTAAACAGTACAGATACAGGTTATCACAACTTTCAAAGAGACATATAGACAATAATACTATTTCACTCAGGTATCATCATAAATGTTAATATTCCTTTTTTGATCTTTGAATTAAAACCATCGCAATAGACAAGACTTGTTTGCTTACATCACAAGCCCTGAGCAAACATCTACCCTTGAGATCTCTAACAATGCACACTTACATTTCAAAGCTCTATTCCTTTACGTATCTTCCTAACCAGTCCTTAAGGTTCACCCATGGGTCAGGTCAGTCTGAGTTAATTACTCTTTCTGGCCCTGTCATCTTCCAATGAAATATTATATTACACTCATAACGTCACAAGGGGAACCGCCTACACACACGCCCCTGCCAGATAAGAAAGTGGCCAAGACAGAGCAAGGAGGACATGTTCCGGGAGGTCCTATAATACTTTGATGCAGAAAAAAGGGAATGCAGGGAGTGGAGAGAAATTGAAAGGTGGGACAGAAAAGAAAATCAGGACTTTGTTAAGGATGCCACCGAGCAAATGATAAAAGTAATGGAGCAGCAGAGATGCTCAAGCCCCTCATAACGCTGCAGTCAGAACATGTGTGTGCCTGCCCTCCCCTGCAGCAAATTCAGAACGGTTTTCAAGCCCCGACCCCCTCCATTCATGCATTCCCTGATGCTTTCCAGAAATTCTCAGTTTCCCATTCACTCCATCCCCTCGGACAGCTTTCAGAATGATAGCTGGACCTCTGCCCAGCTCTGACGGTCTGCCCCTCCCTGCTCCCTTCTTGTCCCACCAGGCGTTTGTATGTGTGCTGACTGCTTGTTTAATCAAAAAAAAAAAGAATCTGAAAGATAATTGATCTTTATTTATGCCCTACAAATTGAGATAGCAGGCAGCAGCAAGACATACACAGGCAGTTTAATCTTTTGCTTACTGAAATCCTAGACCATGAATCATCACAAGTGCTTCCTAGGAAAGTTCGATTTAATGAAGCATTGCAGTTTGCAGCATAGAAATATACATTTTTGGTTCTCATTCTCAAAGGGTTGCCTCAAGGCTTCCCTGATTTGAATTGTCCCCCATCGTGCCCCTCTAATAGCCCTGGTATCAGGCTGCTCAAAATCAGCTGCCAGGCACTGTGCCTCAGCAGTTCACCCCCGAACAAACCTTTCCCCATTACCTTCACAAATACATATTGATGTATTCCATCGCTAGGTGCTCTGGTGCCAAAATCGGGATACATGTGCCCTCTATTGCCCCTCCGCAGTTAGGGAAACCCATTTGCACAAAGCCATCCACTATGTCCCACACGTTGCCAAGAGTCATAGTACCTTTGCAGCAGGATGCGATTAGTGACCCTGCACACTTGCATTAACGCGGCCCCAACAGTCGACTTCCCCACTCCAAAGTGATTAGTGACGGACCAGTAGCGAGTCGCTGGCTTCCACACTGCAATCGCCAGGCACTTCTCCACCAAGGGGCGAGCACCACACACGGTTCCAATAAGGTGGCGTTCCTCATCTGAAAATTCTATAGCCACTGCTTTTCAGCCCAGACCTGCATAACGATGTGATCCCACCACTCACTGCTTGTTTCCTGAGCCCAAAAGCAACAGTCCACTGTGTGCAGCTGACCCGTGAATGCCAAAAGTAATCGTATGTTACTCCAATGTCACTCAGCAGGTCAGGCAAGTCTGAATCCTGTCGTTAGGAACTTTATGATTAACTGCACTGCCATCTGTGATATGTTAATGACAGAAGAGCATTGGAGAGCAGTGTGGGATCTATTCTTTCACATACAGATGGTGGGTGGACGAACAAGGGCCGTTGAAATATGCCACAAACCGAAGCCAGAAGACCATGGAATGCTGGGACAAAAACCAATGCATCAGGGGACGTTGAGCCTGCACCCATGATGCGCTGTGATCTATTCCGCCAACCGAGAATTCATAGCGGCATAAGGTAGCTATAGCACTGTGGGATAGGTACCCACAGTGCATTGCTCTTACTGTCACTGCTAGAGCACCAAGTGTGGATGCGCTCTGCTGACAGAGGAAGCGCAGTGTGAACATGCAATAGCGATGTAATTATAGCGCTTTTTGGTTGCCAACATAAATTTTGTTGACAAAACTGTAGCATAGATATAGCCTGAAACAAGACCACCACATTAAACAGAAGCTAAAACAACTGACATTCCATTGTTTTCAGTCTGTATCTCAGGTTTATCATCTGAAGAAGACCAAATACAGATTAAGACTCACCTTTTGTTAATGAACAGATCCCATGCAGGATGGTACTTATTGCCAGAAAATGTAAAGTTTAGAAGTGAACTAAAGTTAATGTCTTCATCAAACCTATTAAACGGTTCCCTCTGCCCACCCCATTCTCCAGAGCTTTAGTCAATATTATGTTTATTTACATTGTTTTTATCTGTTCTTCTACGGGAGGACTGAGAAAGCATTGCATCAGCCTGAGCCAGAACCATACTGATGAAAAGCCATTGCAATGTTTCTTTACCTATCTACCTTTATACTATCTTTCTACTGGGTACTAGCAAAGAGACATATTTACTGATTCACTCCCAGTCACAGGATCAATTGCTGGCAGTCCTAAATAGTGCCCATTGCAAGTACCAGTCAAATAAAAACTATGCAGGGCCGGTGCTACCATTAAGGCAAACTAGGTGGTTGCCTAGGGTGCCAAGATTTGGGGGCCCCAAAAAGCGGTGCCCCCAATTTTTTTTTACAGCGTTCCTGGGCTGGGCAGCTGGCAGCGTGCTGACACGTGCGGCTCAGACTCCCTCTCCCAGCGCAGCGGCCGCTCCACTTCTCCCACCTCCCAGGCTTGCGGCACCAATCAGCTGTTTGGCGCCACAAGCCTGGGATGGGAGGAGAAATACAGAGGGGGCAGCATGCTCGGGGAGGAGGCAGAGCAGAGGTGAGCTGGGGTGGGGAGCTGCCGCACGGCTCCCCGGGGAGGGGAGCTGCCGCGGGGTGGGGGGGGCGCCTCAGGGGGGGGGGGCGGCGGCGGGGCGGGGGGGGGGCACAAGGTGGAAGTTTCGTCTAGGGCGCGAAACTTCCTTGCACCGGCCCTGAAACTACAGCAGCCACTGCTGAAAAGTTCTAATGGGTTGGTGCTTTTCCACTTTTGAACCGGAATAAAAGCATTCTTTTAATAATAAAAAACAAACCAAAAAACTAAGTCTCCCCTCGCACCCCCCCACATAAAATAACTATTACTGACCATTTAGCAAGGTCTCATTCAGACGGAGTTGCTTTTTTTGCACCTCTTCTTTCCGACAGTGGTATATTGAGCCAAGTTCTTCGTAATATTATTATTTTGCCAATTAATCTAATTAAGGGGCTTTATGTAATTCTGCAGAGTAGAGTGAGCTACTCATGATTGTCATCATTAGATTAAAGAGCTGACAATTGATGGAGATAATTTTGTCTTAACAGGCTGTAACCTTTCCCAGTGCAACCCCCAGGGGAGCTCTCCAATTAAATCAATAATGCTTCTAGGGTGAACGAAGAAATTTGCTTTTTAAAAATCACATAAACACATCTTCAGCAGCTTTGTGGAGGGTTTCCAGCCTGCCTGCGTCTCATTGCTTTGCCGGGAAGGAAAAAAGCAGTGACTGGTTATTAATGCCCACTGTGCCTAGTTTTGATAAGCTGGAATTTTGCCAGTGATTGGTATTCTTAGCTGGATACACTAAAGTTTGGGAGGTGGCTTTCGGAAGGCATCAAGTGAGGTCCCCTGAGCCATCACTACAATAACAGCACTTGGATCAGACAAATGACAGGTCAACAAGTACTTGGAGTAGCTCCTGGGGAGGTCGGGGAGGTTTATTTTTAAAAAAAATGCTGCTACAGACATTTTTAGGCTCAGGACACTGGAGGGCTGACAATAGGGAGATAAATGTAAGTTAGGGAGAGGCTGTGAAAGCCTGCCATTGAAAGTCTTAGGAGTAGACATGTCCTAAATAGCAAAGCCTTAGCGCTGGGGTGTGTGTGTTATTTTTGTTATTAACAATGGCCATTAAAAATCTTTGTTTTTCTTGCAGGTGTATAAGCAGCTAGGGGCTGGTCCTAAACCCACTGAAGGCCAGGAGAGTCTTTCTGGTGACTTCTCTGGGCTTTGGACAGGCCCCTAGTGCAGGTTGCTGCAGCAGTTGGGGGTGGGATTTTCACAGGCACAATTGGGAGTTAACCTACCATTTGCTTTCAGGGGGAGCTGAGTGCCTAGCTGTCTTTTAAGGCTTTGAAGGTCTCCTCTCTAGTCCTTAGCGTTGCTCTATTCCTTTGGCTTCTTAATGGAACGGTGAAATTTCAGTCACAAGCAGGCCCTTGCACTGTATGTGACTTGTGGGCTCAAAGCACCCAGTTCAAATCTCACCCTGCAGCCAGAAAAAGAAAATGTAACTATCAAATGGAAAAAAAGCAGTTTTAACACAGAATTGCTGACTTCCTTATAAAGTGGGTCAGTCAGTCTTTGGGACAGAGGATGGAAACCAAAGCGTGTATGTGGGAGCATCTTCTACTTGCTGGCTAAAGAGACATAGCAGTAGCGAAGGGCAAACCTCAAAATCTGTGGAAGTTTGAACTGAAAAAAATCATCCAAAATATAGTTTCTTGTTCAAATCAGTCAGACTCTTTTGCTGCTCATGAGGCCAGGCTCTTGCAGATTCCTGCTTCTCCTTGGGCCAGAAATACTCGGGGTATGTTCTTTGTCATTGTTATATCGTTCCTGCTTCCGGTCCAGAACCTGGAATGCCAAGCAGGATTGACAAAGGGAATTCAGAGAATGTTCCATTTGAGTACCGTGCAAATTTTCACACACAAAGGTAGGGATGCTTCTTAATTTATCTGAAGTAGTTTGTCCATCTCTAATTAGCATTGTTCATTAAAAACAACAATGTAAAATATAGTGCCTTTCATCTCAAAGGATCGCAAACTGCTTCAACAGTTACATAGAGCCAGCACTACCACCAGGCTGCTACCTCTGGGGTGGAGGGCAGCAGCCAACCTAATCACTGAACAGATGGCTAAAAAACCTGCTGGCCCCGGAGGGAAGAAATACTTGGAAAAATAATACAGAAACACATAGCTCAAGAAGCAGCAGAGATCATGCATCTGAGGCCTCCAGTCCTGATCCATTACACTAGCTGCTGACAGATAGATTAAGAAAGCAAGAAAAAAGATATTGTTCCTTTCTCAAATGGGAATTTATTAACAACACGAAGGCTTTCTACATTCACACTCACGCTATTGCACAGTCACAACAGATTTGTCTTTGTTGAATTACTTTCCACTGGCTCTTTGAGCTTAGTTTACGGTATGTGATGCAGGAAGAGGGTTGCATGTTTTCTTAATGTTGAAAACCAGCGTCTGGATTTTTGAGTCGTTTTCCTCAAGTCTTTACTTTCATCATCCACGGAGTACTCAGGCAAAGTTCTTACTGTAGAGATGCAGGCAGCAGGGCACGGTATGCCACAGTAAATCTGATTATGCCACAAAAGGCAGCAGTTGCATAATGCTATTTCTATGCCATGGCCAAAACCAAGAGGGTTTTTTTGTGTGTATGTAAAATGAGACCTGCCCAGACTAGATCAGAAAAGAAAGTATTTTTCTATTAATGTACGCATGATGCAGTTCTAGAAGCACAGAATCTGAGGAGAGGGCTTAGAAGTGATCAGAAAGCAACAGACCCTGCATTTAGCTGGCTTGCTACCATAAATCAGAAGAATTAGTCCCCAGTCTGAAGTCTATGGGGTTAAGAAATGTGCCAGTCTGTAGGGCTGCTTTTGTGTGTTGGTAAGGGGATAGAATTTTTCCTGTTGGGCTTTTAGACCAAACCACTCTACATTACTTTCCTTTGAAGAAACCCAAAATGTTATAAGTCAGAGCCTGAAAAGTATTGTTGCAGTGGCTAATTTACTTACTGTTCTAGGATATATGGGCCAAGGCTAAAGGGCAGCTGTGGTCTAGTGACTGAGCACAAAACTGGCATTTAGGAGACCTGGGGTCTATTCCTGACCCTGTCAATTGACTTGCTGTCTGACCTTGGCCACGTCTGTTCCTCAGTTTCGCCATCTGTAAAATGTCGACAAAAACACATACTCACCTTTCCAATGTGCATTGAGAACTCCATGTGAAAGTTTTCCATTTTGATTTTGGTTTGACTAATGACATTTGAGAATATTAATAACGTGGACCTAAATTAATACAGCACTTTGAACAGTAATCTTTTCATTATGTTCATTATCTAAACAGGCTTTCACTGTTATTTTATAATGTATTAAAAAAAGATACGAGGCACATAGATAATTTTGCCCTTAGACGGAGTAGGCTGGGGGGCACAAAACACTGGGTTATTCTATTACTGTGCTGATGTTATATAAACAAGAAAACACATCTCAGCTGACTGCATGTATGAATCTTTAGGACTAGGTAGACAGAGAAGCTGGGTTTCAAAATTGCCTTAACATAGTATATAATTTTTTATAGAATAAAATACTTGACACAATTGGCTACCGATTTCAGTCAAAATTAAATTAGAGTCCATTTAGCTATTGTACATTGTGAACTTTAAATGGACAAACAACTGTAGTTGATTTTGTACATAATATATCATGCTTAACACTGTTTACTTTCTCTAATGACTGCAGTTCAGTCAATCACCTTGTCAAGTACAGCTTAGGGTTGGAGGGTTTTTTGTACTTATGCAGACATCTTGCAGGACTTTACAAATAAAATAGAGACAATCAACCATAAAGCACAAGCCATTACAAATGCGTTAAAATGTTAGTAATGTTGAAACAAGCTGACAGAAGCAAAGATTAAAAGTTAAGTCCCCTTCAAAAAACACTTAAGAGTGAATTAATGCTTATGAAAGCCAGGGACCAAAGTGGCACACGTGGCATGCAGCCTTCTTACACTGCTTTGCACCACATCTCTCGCTTATATCTCACCAGGGCCTCTCTTGAGCAAAGGCTGCAAATAGTGCAGTGATTTTGCAATGTGCACCAGGGGAATTTGTTCGACACAGATCAAAAATGCTCTGCCCAAATACAAAATGTACATCTTATCAAAACCCATAACGACTAGCTTGCTTTGCATTGTCTGGTGTCCAAAAATCCGTATATCTGAGAGGATATTGATGACTGTTGTTATCCTTTCTATATACTCATTGCAAAAAATGTGTGTGTTAAACAAAAACCTACAGTGGCATGAAGGCTTCCGTTCGCCTCCTCTCCACCATCATCAGAAAAATTAGCTGTAAGGAACTCTCCCGAAATCACACTGCACGTAGGTATTTGCATCACACGTGGAGGGAAATTCTGGTGTCAGTTACACTGCATAACTTCAGTGACATTAATGACTGCATGGGTGTAACACCAAGGGTAGAAGGTAGTCCATTATGTGTCAGATCACCCCGTATTAAAGCATTCTTAGACTACCCAAGCACCATGGGCATCGTGGATTAAGACCAGAGTGCTCAGCACCTTGCAGGATTACGCTCACTATATATTTATACAGCGCCTTGCACAATAGGGCCCTGCTCTCCATAATGCAGATTATAGGTAATCATATTTTCTTGACATCATGCACAACTTGCACTGGCAAAAATACAGCACTTTAGGAAGAGGCTGAGCTTCACTTCCCTTTTAATCGAATGGTTACACAAGTCAGTGAGTCTGCGCTTTAGATGATTCTTGCGAAATATCTTTGGAAAAGTACACTCAACTGCAGCCTCCAGCTGCTTTTCTTTTGTCTTCTTGCTTCAGGGAATAGTTGGTTTTGTGGGAAATAAAGAGCCAGGGCCAGTTTCCTCTTCATCGTTTCACGTGCCCCTTCAGAGGAGAGGCCCACGAACCAGGAACGAGATTATGTATCCCAGAAATTGGGTGACTCAGTAAGTGTCATGTCTTCAAGTTGCCTCTCTGCTCAGTTCCCTTTTACAGGTATCAAGAATGACCATGCATATGGCATCTGAGAGAGAGGAGATTTAAAGCAATGGAGGTTAACTTTAATCTTACATAAGAGTAAAAGTGAACGTCTCAGCAGTAGGGCTGGGTGGAGGTCATTCAGAGGATTTCAATTGGTAGTGTCTAAATCTAAGTTAACTATTCATCCCCAGTTGGGTCCTTATGCTCTGCCTGTTTGAATTTCTTTGATTCTTGCTTTCTTCTGCCCACTCCTGTGTAATGATGACAACGCAAAGTTAGCAGCTATGGTTTGGCAGAAACAGACAGCTTTGCACTGTGCATTTCAAGACACCAAAGAAACTTTTTGCATAAGAAAAAAGTCTGATCCAAAGAGAGACAGAAAATAAAGAATATGCAATTTTGAATTGTAAAAGTAAAAAAAAAAGGGGGGGTGGGATGAAGGAAAGAAACGAGAAGGAAAAGAAGAGAAGCAAAAGAACAAGAAAAAGGTAGAACTTTGCAAACATATTGTACTCATCCACTGCTCTTCATTAAGGGACCTGATCCTAATTAGGGATATGCAAGACTACTCTTTACATGTCAGTGTGTAATGGCTACTCAGCATTCTGCAGTGAATTACACCTCTACCCCGATATAACACGAATTCGGATATAACGCAGTAAAGCAGCACTCCGGGGGGGGGGAAGGAGGGGGGCGCGCAGGACTGCGCACTCTGGTGGATCAAAGCAAGTTCGATATAACGCGGTTTCACCTATAACATTAAGATTTTTTGGCTCCCGAGGACAGCATTATATCGAGGTAGAGGAGGGGAAGAGGTTGTGCTGGGGTGGAGAGAGTGTGGTGTACTCAGAGTAACCTGCCTACTATACAGGAAGAAGTCTCAAATGCAGCCTTTTTGCATATTCAGAGATAATTCACCCCCAGAACAGGAGCTACTGCCCTTATACGGTGACTGCAGATCACCAAAAGGAGTCTGGCAATACAGTGTACAGCGATATGGCCATTTCAGCTATGTACATGTCACTCCTTCCCAACTGACCCTGCAGCACAGGGTATTTACTACTTGTTTCAATTTTGCTGTCAGAAGTTGCAGGCTGATTTGCTAGCTTTCACTAACAATGCTTTACAAAATGCAAGGAAAACAATCCCACATTAATGGTTAAAAATTAAAAACCAGGCAAATCTGGCCAAATCTTACATGCATGTGTTGTTATTCCTTAACTACTGCAAAATCCTTGAGCGTGCAACTGCCCTTGGTAGTGAAGCCCTCTCACAGCTGGTTTTGCATTTTTAAAATCCAGGAGCACAGTCTTGTCAGTAGGGATTTTTGTACAGAGGGTTTACGTCACAGGACGTCTGCATGTGGCTCTTTTGCAGAATTTGGCCCCAGGAGAGGAGTTAAATCAAGGCTTTGTGTAGGATATTTCCTCTGCATGGAAATACCTTTGGCATTCTCTGAAAAGTGCGGGATTGGGTCCTAAATAGAAATGTTAGCAAGGATTGTACACCCTTAATTGAGGAGCTGCTGAATTCTATCAGACGTAATCATGGTTAGACAGAGCTCTATATATTGTATGCTGGCTTTGACTGGACTACAAATCCCACCATGCAGCGGTGGGTGCCCCATAGAACTGGACTGAGCTTCAGTGTTGAGTGACTGCGAAGGGGTGGTGGTGGGCTCCGATTTTGCACTGGGAGCTATAACTGAGAGCTTCTGATCCCTTTGGGATCTGGGCCAAGAAAAAGCCCTGTTGTTGAGTTGTTGGGCTTGAAGAAATGCAACCAGGGTTAAGATGATAGTACACTACAGCTGAATACTTGTCAGTACTGAGTCCTAGCTCACAGACTCCTTCTCCCTGGTTTGGCATTGAGAGCAGGAGCCGGAGACTGGCAGTCGTGCTGCAGATTTGAATTTGCCTCTCTGTCAGTTGAGGAAAGAGTGAGTTACCCCTGGGACTTTGCTCTCTGGGTGGAAGGTCCAGCGTTACGATTCAGTGTGGCTACATTAAGTCTAAGAAAGAAAAAAGAGGGGGGATTCATTGTATGGTCAGAATCGGGGGTTAATTCTCTCTGATATAACAGCTGGTGTTGCCAGCTAATACTGTGCAGTCTTGACTGGTCACAATACAAAATTGTCTCACTACTTTTTGTTTCAACTGGACTGCCTTTAGCAACAGAGAGTCCTGTGGCACCTTTAAGACTAACAGATGTATTGGAGCATAAGCTTTTGTGGGTGAATGCCCACTTCGTCGGATGCAACTGCCTTTGCCAGACTTACAGAGTGCTGGCCTGAACTCCTGCTTGCCTAGCGCACCAACGTAAGAGAGGGACCACAACTATAAATTGAAGGGAGAGCATGCACTCAGGGTCAGGGTGGATCTGTTTGTGATTAGGAGCAGGGCCCTACTAAAATCTTGGTCCATTTCGGTCAATTTCAAGGTCATAGGATTAAAAAAATTGTTAATTTCATATTTCAGCTATTTAAATCTGAAATTTCACGGTGTAATTGTAGGGGCCCTGACCCAAAAAGGTGGGGGTGGTGGAGTGTCACAAGGTTGTTGTAGGGGGGTTGTGGTACTGCTACCCTTACTTCTGCGCTGCTGCTGGTGGCGGCGCTGCCTTCAGAGCTGGGCAGCTGTTGCCTGGGAGCCCAGCTCTGAAGGCAGAGCCACCACCAGCAGCAGAGCAAAAGTAAGGATGGCATGGTATGGTATTGCCACCCTTACTACTGCACTGCTGTGTGCAGAGCTGGAACCTCAGTCAGCAAGCTGCAGCTCTCTGGCTGTCCAGCTCTGAAGGCAACACAGAAGTAAGGGCGGCAATACTGCGACCCCCTTAAAATAACCTTGCAAA
>NW_020664435.1:11633704-11636448 GCF_002925995.2 Terrapene triunguis | reverse complement strand
CCCGCAAGGGGCAGGGCCGTCCCTAGGGGGGTGTGCGGCCCTGGACAACTCCCTCCATCCTGCCTCTTTCCCTTCCCCCCTGCTCCGCCCTCGGCCCACCCCTATTCCACCTCTTCCCGCAGCAACCCCGCACTCACCAGCAGCAGTGGGAAGCGGAGCAGTGTGGCCCCAGCCCGCTCCATTCCGCCAGCTCCCAGCCGCTGGAAGCTGGCGGAGTGGAGCGGGCTGGGACCAGCTGCTCCACTTCCGCTGCTGCTGGTGAGGGCAGGGGAGGGGAAATCCCTTCCCCCCAAGCTTCCTCCCCCGAGCGACACGGCTGGGGTGAGGGGAGTGGACCGGGCTGCTCCCAGCCCCCTGCTAATCACCCAGGCCACTCTGGGCCTGCAGGGCCCCCAAAAGTGCCCCCCGAGCTCCTGCCTCCCAGACCCTGGGGAAGTGGGAGGAGGCCTGGGGCCACACAGCCCCCCCTGAAGGGGGGCTGCGTAGGGCACCCAAATGGCTAGGGACGGCCTTGGACCCCCCTGCAAATCCCTTTTAGGTCAGGATTCCCAATTTGAGAAGCCCTGGTCTCTCCCTGTGAAAGCTGTATAGCATAGAGTAAAAGCACACAAAAGACCAGATTTCACAGTCCGTGACGCGTTGTTCATGGCCGTGAATTTGGTAGGGCCTTATGTATGATGCTGTGATGTGGTGTCCATCCTACACAGGCCTGGAAGGGTTAAGATGGCTAAATTGGCCAATTAACTGCCCAGGTTGCACCTGTAGAAGGAGACAGGGTGCAGGGATTTAAGCAGCTCAGGCTCAGCTGGGCAGGAACTGGAGGGGCCTGTATTAAGCCCAGGAGTTTAGAGCAGAAGGGGGCTGTAGGAAAAGAGGTGTGCCTGGGCTGCTAGAGGCAAGCAGTCCACAGTCCCTCCCTGGGAAGAGGGTCTGTGGCTTGGCAAGCCCAGAGAAGGGGGAGAGTCAGAGTCTGCAAATTTCAAAATCTCTTAAATGTTAACCAATTATTTTTTACCTGCACTCAGCACTTTTAAACTATATAATCACTTTTAAACCTGCATGTTTGTTTTAAGGCCCATTTATACTATGCAGCAGGGTAGATAAAAATCAATGCTTTTTTTTATTTAAAATTGGATTTTTTTGATAAAATGCTAGATAGTTTTAATTAAGATACATTATAGCTCAAAGATCTCTCATCATGGAATAGGGATTATAAATTCTATAGTATGAGACAATATATTCATGTAATGTTTAAGAAAAGATTTGTAAATGAGTTCCAATAGTTCATGAATTAGGGACCCAATTTTATGGGGTTTCAGGTGCTTCTGTAAAGATTATTTAGGTTAATCTTTCTATCTACCCAATGGGACTCAGTGCTCAGTCTAGAAGATACCATCAGAGATGCTTAGTTTTGCAGTTCTCAAACTATGGATTTGTGTCGCCAGAGATAACATGCATGTTAATAGCAAAAATGTTTTTAAATAAATTAATTAATTTATAGAGGTGAGAAATAACAGACCTCAACCCTATTGTCCCGCTGCAAATTTGTGTACAGAGAGTCAAAAAGTGCAAAGTTTCAAAAAGTTCAATGAATCGAAGATTGTTGGGGGCGGAATAGATCTGGACAAGGAGAAGAAGTCTGTAGGGTTACCATCCGTCCGTATTTCCCCGGACATGTCCGGCTTTTGCATCTTTAAATAGCCGTCCGGGAGGAATTGGTAACGAGGTTAAAAGGTCTGGGATTTTTCCCCCTCCCCTCCCCTCCCCTCCCTTCCATGCAGAGTGCGCACGGCTGATTAGGTGGCTGGGCCTGATTACGCCGCTCCCATTGGCCTCCAGCAGCCAGAGCCCCTCCCCTGCTCCCCCCCTGCTGCCTGCAGCCCAGTGTAACGACACAAACAGGCCCACCAGCAGCGTGTTTTGCCTACACGTGGAGCCAGTATCTGACCGGCATGGGCATGGTAAGGGGAGTCCCGGGGGGCAGTCAGGGAGCAGGGGGAGGGTTGGATGGGCCTGTCTGGGAGTGGGGGAGGGTGAATATGGGGTGGGGGGGCAGCAGGTTATATTCTTTTGTGGTACCCGAGCTCCAGCAATATCCAGGGCCGGGGGCCCTGCTCCAGCAATATTTGGAGCTGGGTCTCTCCCCCGGCCCTGCCTGGAGCGGGCCTCAGCCTCCACCTGCCACCCCCCCTCCACGCGTCGTCGTCGTCCCCCGTCCAGTAGCGTAGCTAGCGGGGTGCAGGGGAAGCAGCCACTTCCCCTCAGCAAATTTGCCAAAAGCGGCCGGAGGAGCGAGGGGGGGGTGCAGGCTGGCCACCCGCAGCACGGCCGGCAGCCATGGATGGGCGGTGGGCGCACAGCCAGAGGAGCGGGGGGGGCGCCGCATGTTTCATCTCTGACCCCTACCTGTATCATGGGCCAAACCGAAATCCAAGAGCTAAAAAACCTCTCAATCTGGCTCCAGCCATCACAGACTGACCTCATCCTTACTCTGAATTGTATTGCTTGGCTGGTATACACAGTATCTCAGTTCTAGGCTGAGAGAGCAACATAGAAGGTTTGTGCGGGCGTCTGATGAACAAATGTGGTTTGGGTGGGCAGCGGGCGCACGGCCGGAGGATTGGAGGGAGGCGCAGCATGCGAGCCGCAGCGTGGCCGGCTGCCGCGGCCAGAGGAGCGGGGGCGCAGGCTGGCGGCCGGCAGCCACGGCGGGACGGCGAGCGTGGCCGGAGGAGCGGGGGGGG
>NW_020664435.1:11627936-11633604 GCF_002925995.2 Terrapene triunguis | reverse complement strand
TGGCACGGCAGGGCCGGAGGAGCTATGGGGGGGGAGGGGCGGTGCGGCCGGAGGAGCCAGCCAAGGGCGGGGCGCGGAGCGGCTGGAGGAGGAACCAAAGGGGGGGCGCCTTTTTTCTGTTTGCTCCCCCTCCTCTTAGAAGCTGGCTACGCCACTGCCCCCGTCCCTGGCCGAAAGAAAGCAGCATGCCCCTCTCCCCTGCCTGCTTGTGCCGCCTGCTCCCGGCAGCAACTGCTGTCTGCTGCCCCAGGGTCCTAGTGCCCCCCATCCACTAATGGCAAGGCAGGCTGCCCTTACCCGGCCCTTCCACCCTAGCCCTGAACCTCTCCAACGCCCCAAACCCCTCATCCCCAGCCCCAGCCCTTATCCCCCTGCACTCTAATCCTCTGCTCCATCCCTGAGCCCCCTCCGGCATCATGAACCCCTCATCCTCAGTCCCACAGCCCTCACCCCTGTACCCCCTCCTATCCCCAAACTCTGTCCCAAACCCCCTCCCCACACACACCCTCCTGCCCTCAAACTCCCTCCCAAAGCCTGCACCCCCTCCCTTTGCACCGCCTCCCACCCCCAAACTCCATCCCAGAGCCTGCACCCCTCACCCCCTCCTGCACACCCAGCCCCTGCCCCAGCCCGGAGCCTGCACCCACTCTCTATACCAGAGCCTGCACCCTGCACCCCTCCAGTACCCTAATCCCCAGCCCAGGACCTGCACCCCAGACATCTTCCCCCCACCCAACCCCTCTCCCAGAGCCTTAGGCAGGTGGGGGGGGCGGGTTCTGGGCACCACCAAAATTTCTACAAACCTGCCACCCATCGGGGCAGTCAGGGGACAGGTAGGGTCCTGGGGGGCAGTTAGGTTGGGGGATTCTCAGGAGGGGGCAGTCAGGGGACAAGAAGCAGGGGGGGTTGGGGGTTCTGAGGGGGGGCAGTCAGGGGGTGGGACTCCCCCCAGTGTCCTCTTTTTTGATTGTGGAAATATGGTAACCCTAGAAGTCTGGAGATAAATGTTAGAAGGGAGGGTCAAGCAGTAGAAACAAAAGTGAAACTGTTTGAGCAGCATATTCCAAAAGTCTTGAGGTCTTTTTGTGTGTAGCCTTCATTGATTTGAGATCTACCATACCATTCTCTCACTAGAAGGGAAAACCTCTAATGGTAGCAGGCCATAAAAGACCCAGTTTGGGAATAAGAACCATTCAAGAAATATATGTTTGCTGATGATGTTTTAAAGAAAGTCACACCAGTGAACTGGTGGAAATCACTTAAGCACTTGGATTCAGAGACTGTTGAAGTGATAATCTCACTTTTAACAGCAGTAGCTTCTTCTGCCAGTGTAAAAAGAATATTTTCTTCCTTTGGACTAATTCATTCCAAATTGAGAAATCGTTTGGGACCTGAAAAAGCAAGAAAGCTTGTTTTTCTTTTCCCGATTACGAACAAACAGGAAAATGAAGGTGAAGACGACTGAGTTAGCTGCAGAAGCCAATATTTTAAGTTTCTCATGTTGACCTGGTTGACATAGTCAATTTAATTTTTTTTTAAATATTTTATTTAACTATTTTAGTTAAAAACAATAGTTTAACAAAAACAAACCTGATTTTAAAAAACTTGAATGTTTAACTAAATTCAAAAATTCATATGCTTGTTTTGTTAAAATATTATATGTTTGCTGTTGAAGAAAAAATCCAGAATATGTAACATTGTAGTTTTAGTTAAACAAAACAATTTAAATGTCTGTCTGGTGATGTTCTCCACCTAATACAGGATGGCAAGAAAATCGTTCAAATATTAATGATTAACCTGTTGAATTGGAGATAGTTCACCTCCCAATGACTTCATAAATATCTGCTTCAGTTACCTTTGGTAAATGAAATAACCAAACAATCATTCATTTTCTGACATAGCTGTAAAACTAATCTGAAAAGTTTTCAAAATAAATCACTTTAAAAATGTATAGCGTGTACCTTCTAAAAATGAAACCTACAGCTATCTCGGAGTTGTGAAGAATATGTATTAAGGTTATAACAACCAACAAGAATGCACTTTTATGTAGAAATCCATGATTAAATCGAATCTTCCTGACTAGTGATTTAAATCAATTTGATTTAAATCAAATCCACCCTGCTATGCAGTCCAGATTAATTTAAATCAAGGCTATTTAAATCAGTGATTTAAATCACCATCGATTTTAGTCAACTTTTGCATTTGTACTTCAGTTATTTTCTAAAAACAGGTGCATTCACATAGTTGATATAATCATTAAAACATGTTGATTTACAACTAAATAGAGCATTTACACCAGATTTGGTACATCATCTTTTTGCTGCCTAGGTGGGTACAATATAATTGTATACACGTATTTAAGCAATTATACAGCTTAATGTTTTAGATTCTTATTAATTTTACATATTAGTATGTTAGAAAATAGTGAAGGATATATTTTTTGTTTACTAGTTAATTAACTTTTTGCTCATGATTTCTGTCAAGCTGCATTAGGATGGTCACTGGAATGTAATTAAACAAAACAACCTGAAATGTTTTGGATACATAAACTTCTCATCAAGACCTGTCTCATTTACAACTAAATGATTTATTAAACAGAGGGATTAACTGTAGTCAGTGAAGTAAACTGATTATTTCAGGCCAACCTGGGAAAATTTTAAAATATGCCTAAGTGAAAGTGACTGAAGCTTAAGCTCCTACTTGCCTATCTATTGTGCCATATTTATAAAGCCTGATCTCAAAAGTTAGATGTTCTCCCCTGCCCCCGCCCCGAATCTTTCGTTATATAGAAAAGCCTTTAACTTAAAAAGCTTTTGATAGAGACTCCTGGATTCAGCATATTTGTTTTTTATTTAAATGTTTTAAGAGGTTGTAATTAGGGCTGTCAATTAATCACAGTTAACTCACGCGATTAACTCAAAAATATTAATCATGATTAATCACATTGTTAAACAATAGAATACCAATTGAAATGTATTAAATATTTTTGGATGTTTTTCTACATTTTCAAATATATTGATTTCAATTACAACACAGAATACAAAGTGTACAGTGCTCACTTTATATGATTATTTTTATTGCAAATATTTGCACAGTAAAAATGATCAACAAAAGAAACAGTATTTTTCAATTCACCTCATACAAGTACTGTGGTGCAGGCTCTTTATCTCAAACTTTGTCTTTCTAATGCTTTATCTAATTACTCCCACTCATCATAAGAGATTCTTTTGTGGCAGGGGATATGAGTAATTTCTATTAAACATACCATGCATTTTGGAGGGTGGTAATTGTAATGATCTCCTGGATGGTGCTACAGGGTAATTTGTTGCCAGACAAACTACGGTAAAGATGCACAGGCTGCATAGTTTAAGGGGAGACAAGGTGGGTGAGGTAGTATCTTTTATTCAACCAACTTCTGTTGGTGAGAGAGACAAGCCTTTAAGCTCAGACAGAGCTCTTATTTAAAGCTTGTCTCCCTCACCAACAGAAGCTGCTCCAATAAAAGGATAGAACATTACAGATGTAAGGGGAATAAAGTTCCTTCTCCTTTTTAACCTTAACCATCTTTACACCTTAGCTGCTGTTGCCAACTGACTTTGAGAGGTCCTAGCTTGGGATCTCACACAGGTCCACTTCTCCCAGACATTCTTGAGGCTCTTCTAGGAATTCCACAGCCCAATGTGTCTTCTTAAACACATATGTAGGATGCAAAAAACTGGATGTCTGAGAGGTTTTACCTCAGGACTTACCGTCAATGTGCTTTCTTATACTGTAGCCAACCACTCAGCTATACTAGACAACTAGAGACAAACCTGCCAACCATCTCCACAAAGGACAACTCTACTTAAGGAGCTTCCTCTTTACCCCAGTTGAGAAAAATAATAATATGGGATAAATTACTTATGTACAGAGCCTCAAGAAGCTTATAACAAATGTTCCTGACTATTTTTCTGTTGCTAGCTCTTCTAAAATTTCTCCTGCAGTCTAAGACGTTCAGTGAGAGAGACAGAGCAGCAGTACCCGCTGTGCTTTATTCGGGCACTTTTACGCCAAGACAGTCAATCAAAATTAATAGGTCAGTCTTTGAAACTGTGAATGACTGGACTGACCCAGTACCTGCCATGCAAACCTAGATTTAAAATTAATTCAAAAGACCAGTTGGATTCAAAAGATGATGTTTAAGAGCAAATTGTACTTGCATAGTGTGTATTTTTGTATGGCATTCACATCTATAGTTAAGAAAAGCAGCAATGTAAATATTACACACACAAAACTATATTAGCAGAACATTGTTAAAGTTGCAAAGTCAACCACTCAAGTTATACAATGCCAGAATCAAGGCTGACTGTGCAACCTCTGACCCACTAGACTTGAGAGCCCAACCTGCATTGTCCCCGTGCTATTTTTAGCACTCTAGCTTGAGCCCTGCTAGCATGAGTCTGTTTACCCACGCTGGAAGGCTCACTCCCAGCAACACTGTAGACATACCCAGAGTCTGTTACAGCTGCCCACTAAATGGCTTAGGGCAGTAGTTCTCAAACTATTGTACTGGTGACCCCTTTCACATAGCAAGCCTCTGCGTGCAACCCCCCCTTAAATATATAAACAAGTGTTTTTAATTTATAACACCATTATAAATGCTGGAGGCAAAGCAGGGTGTGACAGTGCAGGACTCACCCTTGCGGCACCTCCTGCCGGTCGTCTGGGGAATTAGCTCTCTAGCTGTTGGAGCGCCCTCTGCAGGCCAGTGTCCTGCTACCACTTGGCCCCCCCATGTCCCTCCCAGACCCGGTACCCTGTTGTCTGGGGTGCTGCCCCCTGGCAGTAACCCCTCACAGCTCTGGGTCTCCCCCTCCCAGGGGAACCCCCACCCACTATCCCCACTTCGCCTCAGTGTTAGGCTACTGCCCAGTCTCTATCTAGCCCCCATTCACTGGGGCAGACTGCAGTATAAGCCACTCATCGCAGGCAAAGGGGTTTGGACTTGCTGCCTCTGGCCACCCGTGGGCTGCCACTGCAACCCAGTACCCAATAGGCCAGGCCTGCACAAGTCGTAAAGCAGCGAGGGCCATATTACTCCAAAGAAAATAGCTGAGGGCCGAACCCCCCCGGCCCCGCCGAAAAACACCCCCCCCCAGCGCTGCCCACCCCCGTCTAAGCAAGCAGGACTCACCCCGGCGGCGCCTCCTCCTGGTCTTCTTGGGAATTAGCTCATCCAGCCGTTGGCGCACCCTCTGCAGGCTGGTGTCCCGCTGCCACTGGCCCCGTGTCCCTCCCAGACCCCGGTGCCCTTTGATCTGGGGTACTGCCCCCTGACAATACCCCCACACTCTGCCTCTAGGTCTCCCCTCTCTGGGGAACCCCCAACCCTCTAATCCCCACCTCGCCTCAGTATAAGGCTACTGCCAGTCACCAACTAGCCCCCGTGCCCTGGAGCAGACTGCAGTATAAGCCACTCATCACAGGCAAGGTTGGTTTTGGACCTGCTGCCTCTCTCTATAGCTGGGCTGCCTCTCTGCAGCCCTGGTACTGGTCTTAGGCCCTTAGCTAGCTCCGCAGCTTGGGGGGTTTCCAGGCTGGAGCTCCCCAGCTCCTCTAGCCTTCCCCCAGCCCTGCTCCACTCCCAGTACCCTGCTCAGCTCCCTAGCAGCCAGGCCCTTCTCTCTCT
>NW_020664435.1:11600752-11627536 GCF_002925995.2 Terrapene triunguis | reverse complement strand
CCAGCGCTGCCCACCCCCGTCTAAGCAAGCAGGACTCACCCCGGCGGCGCCTCCTCCTGGTCTTCTTGGGAATTAGCTCATCCAGCCGTTGGCGCACCCTCTGCAGGCTGGTGTCCCGCTGCCACTGGCCCCGTGTCCCTCCCAGACCCCGGTGCCCTTTGATCTGGGGTACTGCCCCCTGACAATACCCCCACACTCTGCCTCTAGGTCTCCCCTCTCTGGGGAACCCCCAACCCTCTAATCCCCACCTCGCCTCAGTATAAGGCTACTGCCAGTCACCAACTAGCCCCCGTGCCCTGGAGCAGACTGCAGTATAAGCCACTCATCACAGGCAAGGTTGGTTTTGGACCTGCTGCCTCTCTCTATAGCTGGGCTGCCCCTCTGCAGCCCTGGTACTGGTCTTAGGCCCTTAGCTAGCCCCGCAGCTTGGGGGGTTTCCAGGCTGGAGCTCCCCAGCTCCTCTAGCCTTCCCCCAGCCCTGCTCCACTCCCAGTACCCTGCTCAGCTCCCTAGCAGCCAGGCCCTTCTCTCTCTACAAGCAGAGAGAGACTTCCTCTGGGCCTCTGGCTCACAGCCTTTTTATACAGGCCAGCTGGGGCCTGATTGGGGATTGGCCCAGCTGCAATGGCTTCCCCAATCAGCCCAGCTTTTCCCCTGCCACAGCCCTCCCCCCAGGGCTGTTTAAAGCCCTTCAGGGCAGGAGCAGGGTAATCACCCTGCTACATCCCCCGAAACACATCCCCCGCCCCAGCGCCGCCCGCCTCGTGGAAACAAACCCTCCTTCCCCAGCGCCGCCCCGCCGAAACAGCTGTGGGCCGAAAAGGAAGGTTGGGGGGGGGGGTGATACTTTATTAAGAATTTTTCAATTAAAGCAAACAATTTTTTAAATTATTTTAATTTTTTTTATGAATCATGGAAAAATGAAAAACACCTGTTCCGTTGAAAAAAAAACAACAACATTTGTACTTTTCATAATTACCTTGCTAATTTAATGAGAGATATTACATCTCTTTTCGGCAACAAGCTTGTCGTATTCGGGGGTCATATTTGAAGTGGATATTTTCATAATGTCTTCCAAATGGTCGTCAGTCAGAGAAGAACGTTGCTTGTTTTTATTCATGTTCATGATGGAAAATGTTTGTTCACATATGTAAGTGCTTCCAAAAATGCTGAATGTTTTTAGTGCAACTTCGATAAGATTCTTGTATTTTTCATCGTCCAGACTTTTGTAGAAGTCCCACAGGCTGCTTTCTCTGTGCTTATTTCGATAAACTGCCGAACATTGAAGTTCAATAACCTCCAACTGCAAATCTAGTGGCACTTCCTCTGGATCCACAGAAAAGGGATCTTCAATCAGCTTCAACTGGATGTCATCGTCTTTAGACAAAGTAAGTCTTCTGTCAAATTCTTCAATCAAAAGATTGATGTGCTTTGCGTATTTTTCTCCTAACTCAGCGTGTTTGTGCTGAGGGATACACTGTGCACAAGTGGGAAAGTGACACATTTCACCTTTTGACAGCTGACTTATGAAAAGTTTCAATTTCATTTTGAAAGCTTTCACTACTGCACACATTTGAAATATAAGTGATTTTTTCCCTGAAGTTGAATGTTGAGATCATTCAGGTGTGCTGTAATATCACAAAAGAAAAAGAGATCTTGATTCCAGGACTCATTTTCAAGCTCTGGGAATTTTATTGGCCCATTTTCTAGGAATTTTGCTACCTCCTCTTTCAAAGCAACGAAATGCTGGAGCACTCTTCCTCGACTCAACCACCTCACTTCCGTATGGTAAATTAAAGTCGCTGCACTCGGCGTCTTCCCCTTCAAGAAAGGCTTGAAATGTCCTATGTTTTAGTCCTCTAGAACGGATGTAGTTTACAATGGAAACCACCACTGACATGACATGCTCAAATTTTAAGACTTAGCTACACAAAACCTGCTGATGTATAATGCAATGATGTTTGGCTATTTCTCTCCCGATAAATTCTTCAAGAAGAGTAACTGCTCCAACATTTTTTCCGCACATAGCTGGAGCACCATCAGTACAAATGGCCCCCAAGTTTGTGAAATCTAATCCCAACTTATCATTCATGCACTTTATCACTTCACTGGAGATTTCTTTTCCGGTTGTGCGACCCATCATGGAGCACATGCCAACAAGTTCTTCAGTAATTTCAAAGTTTTTATCAATACCTCTAATAAAAATGAGAAGTTGGGCGGTGTCTTTTAAATCGGTGCTTTCATCCATAGCTAGGGAGTAAAACTAGAATTCACTGACTCTCTGCTTTAACTGATCACTTAGATTGGTAGAAATGTCAGCTATTCTTCTCTGTACAGTGATGCGTGATAGACTGCCATTCTCAAATATTCCCCTCTTTTCTGGACATAACTCAGATACAGCAATCAACATATACTTTTTTTAAAAACTCGCCTTCTGTGAAGCATTTCCCAGCAGCAGCAATTTCCTTAGAAATTTGAAAGCTTACTTTAGTAACTGTATCGTTCTCAGTGCTCACTTTCTTGAAAATTTGCTGTTCTCCACTAAGGTTTTTCGCTAAACTGGCTGCTTTAATTATTTTTTTCATTTGGGTTCAATTTGGCGAGATTGGGATGTTTAGTTTCAAAGTGCCGCCGAAAGTTGTATTCTTTCGGAACGGCTAACATTTGGCGACACACGAGGCACAGTATTTTGTCTTTGGAAACAGTACGTAAGTATTTATTCATCCATTCAGTGTTGAAAACTCTGTGCTCTGATTCTATTTTTCTTTTCACTCATGGTAGTCATTATGAAGCTCAAGATTTTGTTGAATAAATTCACACACAAGGGAAACACTCAGTCAGGGCCGGCGCTTCCACGAGGTGACCCTAGGCGGTCACCTAGGGCGGCAGGATTTGGGGGGCGGCATTTTGCCGCCCCCGGCAGAAATTTGGTGGCGGGGATCCTTCCGCTTCGGGTCTTCGGCGGAAATTCGGCGGCAGGTCCTTCACTCGGTTCGGGACCCGCCGCCGAAGTGCCCCGAAGACGTGGAGCGGAAGGACCCCCGCCACCAAATGCTCAGAGGAGGAGCACTGCCGCCTAGGGCGGCAAAAACCCTAGCGCCTCTCCTGCTCACAGTCACACACAAAGAGAAGAGATATCTCATGGCATGTGGCACACTAGCAAGGCACTGACAGTGTGTGGAAGCCTGTAGAGGCCCTCTACTAGAGGGGGAAAGAAATGGCGCGCATAGGGTAACCAGATCACAGCAGTAAAATAGGATCCGCCCCCTCCCTGCTCGGCCCCACCATTACACCCCTCTTCAACCCCCCCAGTGGTCACTATATTACTGCACACAGCAGTACCAAAAATTAAAATACTGAAAATGGACGCCTCCCTCCAGCCACCGACTTGCCACTTGCCTCCTCACCCCCTCCAAGTATAAAGCCTCGCCTCCACTACCTGCCCACCCGCCCGCTTGGTTCGTCATCCCCCCATGAAATAAGGGGAGGGGAAAAGGGGGGCAGTGTGAAGGGATTGGATGTGACTGTCCAACACACAAACACAGGGAGCCCGGGAGGGGGGGGGATGTGATAGGGGCCAGGGAGGGGTAAGGTCCCTGGACCAGGGAAGGGGGCAGCAGTCGGGGCAGGGCAGGTGCAAAACACACACGTCTCCCCCGGGGATTTCCTGGCTGCCCACAGACAGTTCAACCCCTCCCCCCCCGGAGCAACCAGCGCAATAGCCGCAGGGCCGCCCAGAGGATTCAGGGGGCCTGGGGCAAAGCAATTTCAGGGGCCCCTTCCATAAAAAAAAGTTGCAATACTATAATAACATATTTGGAAATGTAAAAAATAACTAGTGAAATACATTCAAAAAATAATTTGTAATAATTTGAAAATACACTAAATACATTATTTAAAAACATTAAATGCTTTAATGGTATGTATACATTTGCAATTAGATAATGGGCTGTTGCTGGGTGATGGTTGGTGCCAATGGGCTGTCGCTGCCTGGGGATGGAGCTGCTGTTGCTCAGGGCTGGGTGGGGTGCCTGGCTCACAGGGGCTGGGCTCAGGGATGTGGGGAGATGGGATCAGGGCGGGTGTCTGGCTCAGAGGGGCTGGGCTGGGCGTCAGGGCTGTGGGGGGATAGGGTCAGGGGAGTGCCCGGCTCACAGGGGCTGGGCTCGGAGCTAGTGGTCTGGGCTGTGGGGGGGATGGGGTCAGGGGGTGCCCGGCTCAGAGGGGCTGGGCTCGGAGCTGGGGGGGAAGGGGTCAGGGGGTGCCCGGCCCAGGGGGGCGGGGCCCGGGGCGGGGGGTCGGGGCTGGGGGGGGGATGGGGGTTGGGGGTGCCCAGCTCAGAGGGGATGGGGTCGGGGGTGCCCAGCTCAGAGGGGCTGGGCTCAGAGCTGGGGGGCTGGGCTGTGGGGGATGGGGTCGGGGAGGTGCCCGGCCCCTTAACATGCCGCTTACCCGCTCTCCCAGAGCCTCAGCGCGCCGCGTCCAGGAGCAGCCCCGGAGCTCCCGCTCGGCCGCAGCTCGCAGCCCCACCCCCTTACCAGCTGAGACGCCGGGGGATGTGGGAAGACAGAGGCGGGGGGAGCCTCTGACATACTCCTGGGGGCCCTAGGGGGCCCGGGGCAAATTGCCAGCAGGTAAATAAACTGGCCCGGCCCGCCAGGGTGCTTACCCTGGCAAGCCGCGTGCCAAACGTTGCCAACTCCTGCTCTACACATTTTCTCTTGTGGAATGAGCAGGAGGCCTTATAGACTTCACACACTCAAATTAGACCAAAGTATATTTCATGATGACCCCAACAGGATACCTAATTTAGAACAGCATGGAATTGGCCTGGCTGTCTACTGGGTTGCAGCTACTACAGAGATATGCAAAATGGATTCTGTTCTAAACCTCCCATTGCATGGCAGAAGTGCAATGTAAAAAATCCACCACCATGAAACTGAAAGCTCAAAGATTCAGTCAGAAAGTAACATGACCTTTCCTTCCCCATGTTCTTTACATCCTAAGGCTACATGACAACCACATGGTTACCTCAAAATTCCAGAGACTATTTTGCACGGACAGTGTGGTAATTATCTGAAAACTCCACTATAACTTGTGGCTGGGACTAACTCTTAGGAAAGCAGCAGCTTTTTGTATTTATAAATGTGCTTTTAACAAATGAATACCATTGTGTAATACACTTCAAACTCAGACTCTATTCTTTGAATGCATAGGATTCTTCTGATAGTATAAACACCTAATGCGGAGCAGAAACTTAGGGGTCTGTCTGTATGAAGCAGGGCTCAAACTAAAATGTCTGCCCCTCTACCACAGCAACCATAGCCAACAAGAGTAGGGAGTGAAATGAGAGACAGTCTGAGTGTGACTGTGTGTAAGTTGTGAAAACTTCAGTTATCAATGTAAGTTCATAGCACTCCCTTCTGTGTATGCCTTACAATTACTCTACCTGTATTGAAGCTTCAAGAGAGTCAGAGAATTCAGGAAATGCATGGAACTTTTCTTTTGCCATACCAAAGGTACTAAAAAGCCCTTCCCCTTTCCTTATTGTGTGTACAGCAAATATCTTAAAGACATACTACAGCAGTGTTTGCTAGTGAAGCCAAGGTATTAGCTTGCTGGCATTTTCTTTATTAACCCTTGACTTTTCCCTCATATCACAAACATATGCTTGGTTCAGAACTTGGTCTGAGCTGCACTGGCCAACTAGCTATGTAAATTCACATACAGTAAGTAGTGTCATCCTGCACAATAGTAGGTTCCAGCCCTGCTGTTATGATCTTGTTTTCAGAAGTGCCAATAAAGTTAAAAGATAATGCATTGCTCTCAGAATTCATACAGTGCCTGCTGTGAAGATGCTGTGATGTCAACCACAATAGTTAAATGATAATATTAATAGACTGCAAGTTTGTGTTCCACTAAGTGAACTCCCGCTGATAGATTAATGACAAACACAAACTCATATTCCATTAACATCATTGCTATTGTAGCAAATGTACAAGAAAAAAAAGTCAAGCTTTTAAGAGTAACTGCTTGGAGTGAGTCTCCTTCTACATAATCCAGGATAGTGGCCATTACTGTTGCTGACATTTAAGAGCTTTAAATGTTTCATTTTGTTTTCGGAAAGGCTCAGCATTGGACAAATATGCAAAATGGTTAGCAGTAGCCTTAGCATGACATGTACACTTCTTGCAGTAAGAGGTGATAGTTGTCTATTTCTGCTGTATAGAGCTTATCTTGTATATTATTTCATAAATATGATGTACTTATATGCACTCTTTGTTATGCTCATACAAAGCACATTTCCTTTATAGAGGAAGGCAAATACGCAGCATTTATTCAAAAAACAGTTAGCATATGCTTTTCACACACACACACACACACACCCCTACCTGCCAGTGATGTTTATAGTTACCAGTCTTTTGTAGCTCGAGTCAATCTAATGGCCAGTTAGATTGAGCACGAGTGTGGAACTGGGCTCTTGTCGGTTGCGATCCGATGCTCCGAGGCTTTGCAGGTCTGAACCCAGAGTTCAATGGCAAAACACCCCAGCTTTATACCTGTAAATTCCCATTTGAGTCCATGCATTTTGCAATGTCATCCTGTAATCATTAGTCCTTAAGTGGTGTTATCATTTGATGGTTATTGTCGGGCTTCCCATCGTTATCTCCTATTTGTTGTCTCGCCTTCGGGGGTGTCTGCCTCACCTTTGAGGTCATCAATGCTGCTAACATGTTTAGCATCGGATACAAAGGATGTTTTCTGATTGTCTCCTGGTCTTTCCTAGTCTTTCACTTTTTCTTGACCATCTGGACATTTGAGATGGCTTTCACACCTTATCTTTTCCTGATGCATGCATTCCTCATTCACACAAACAATCTTTTACAGAAACCTTCAAAGGTATACAGACAGCAGTATTGTATATTCAGCAGAATACATTGTAAATCAAGCCTTGCTAAATCTTATAACTAAAACAATTCACATTGGGGCTTCAGGCCCTCAACATTCCTCTAATCTCCTTAACATAGATACAATACAAGATCCTGTCTCTTACTTTCTAAACCTTAAAACAAAGAAATGAATATTTAACTAGAGTGCCTAATTTGTAATACATATAGGAAACCATAGACGACATTGTAACTTATCCTAAAACAAAAAGGTGACCATAATCTGTCATAAGGATTGTTCTAGTCTGTCATTCAAAAAGGGTGGCTGACAGGATGAAATCAAATCATACATTAATTCTTATGGGACATTATAAAATCCTGCTCCTACATCTTAGCATCATCATCATTCCTCCAACACCATCAGGTGCATAAGGCAGAAGTCAAATAGTGCTAGTCATCTCTATCCTAGGCTCATTCTTCCCAGGTCTTTTATATTCAGATGTATCAATGCCACTTCTGCCATTATGGTGCCTCTAGGTTGGCATCTCCATCTCTTGCCCTGGGGTTGTGCTTGTTTAGGTAGCCTATTATCGGGCATTCTTAAAAGATGTCCCAAATATGTCCATCCTTTCTTCTATATTACTTGTACTGTTGTAGGTAGTTGTGCCCATTCTAAGATCTCTTTATTACTTATTCATTTTACACTGAATATTCTCTATAGACCCATGCATTGAAAGCTGTTCAGTTTTGTTGGACAGATTTATGATTTTCCCAGGACTCAGCTCCCCATAGGAAGACATTTAGGATGTTGCTTTGAAAGGTCTTAAATTTGGTGTTTTTGCTAATCCCATTGGACTTCCATACTGTATTGCATTTTTGAAATACAGCATTTGCTTTACTTATTCTGGACTTTATATGGAATCACCAATATCATGAATGATGCTTCCCAGACAAGTACATTTATTAATGGTTCTAAAGACTTCGACTTCCAAGTAGATAAACATCAGTGGTAGATAAATTAATTTACAAAATTTCTATCCTTGATTTACTGATAAGAACACCTATTTGCTTGACAGACTTTGCAAGACCATCTGTCTTTTGCAGCATACAGTCAACTGATTATTTATAAGACAGATGTCATCTGCAAAGTCTAAGTCTCCATACTCACCATCTGTCTATGCAATGCCCATTTCTGTATGTGACAGACTGTCAGTAACAAAGTCAATAGAGATTCCAAACAATGTGGGGGACAAGATACAGCTTTGCCTGACACCAGTGTTAACGTTAAAAGTTAGCTCTTGGTTTCTCTTTATTGTACACTAAGCTTTCTGATACACATTTTCAAAAATTTGAATGACTTTGCTGACGACTCCATAGATTTGTGTTATCTGCCACAGCAATTTTCGACTGACTATCAAATGCTTTTGGAAATCCACAAAAATCAAGACTACTGGCAGGTGCCATTTGTTGCTTTGTTTTAAGCTTTCACAGAAAATGAACAATGATCTACACAAGATTGATTTGGGTGAAAACCAGATTGCTTTCCAGGTCTGCTATTTATGCATCTCTAAGTCTATTTAGGATGATTGGGGGTTGGACTAAATGACCTCCTGAAGTCCCTCCCAACCCTTATATTCTATGGGCTAGTCTACACTACCCGCCCGGATCGGCGGGTAGAAATCAATCTCTCGGGGATCAATTTATCGCGTCTCATCTAGACGGATAAATCGATCCCCGAATCGACACGCTTACTCCCACCTCGTCAGGAGGAGTAAGCGCCGTCGATGGGGGAGCCGCGGTGGTTGATTTGCCGCCGTCCTCACAGCGGGGTAAGTCGAATAGGATACGCCGAATTCAGCTACGCTAATCGCGCAGCTGAATTTGCATATCTTAAATCGACTCCCCCCCCTTAGTGTAGACCTAGCCTATGATTGCACAGAAGACTTTCCCTGAGACTACAGCAGTTACAATCGCTCAACTCTCTTTTTCTGGGGAGTTTGATTATGATCCCTCTTTTCCATTCTTCTGAGGTGTATTCTTTCTCCTATACCAAACTGAAGTGGCGTAGCAGGATTTTAATGTTGTCCTCTCCACTTACTTTAAGCAGTTCTGCAGTGATTTGATCTTCACTTGGCGATTTATTGTTCTGGAATCTTTCAATGGCTACTTTCAGCACTCTCTTGGTGCCTGTACATGAATACATTTATTAACAAAAAAATACACTATCAGCTAAAGGACTAAGCAACTTTTTCCAAACTTGCCTAAATAACCCACTCGAAAAAGCCAGACTAAATACATAGGACTTGCCACATGCCAGAAATAAATAATACAATAAAATCAACAATTCAGGTATTGCTGAATAAGCTGGGAAAAGAGGATTGCAGACTCAAAGTGCCCTTACCTAGGCTACCATATTGCCAGATCCTAGACCTTTCAATCTGGGGCCTGTTATCTCATGTGCCTTAGATGATCATGACCACGAGGATAGCACATGGAGAGCAAGGTTTTCTCTAAGACAGCCAGGACCTAAACCAAATATAGCTTTATAGATCAAGACCAGCACTTTGAAGTGCACCTTGAAACAAACAAAACCAGTGCAGACCATGGAGCAGTATGTAATAAATAATGTGCTCCACGTATGTTACGTTCTACTGTCACATTGTGGTGTGAAATCCAGACCAGTGAGGCATTGTGTCTGCCCTGTAACTCCAAATGGCTCTGCTGCTGTGGTTCTCCTCTGGACGCTCCCAGCCAGCATACCAGCCTGCACTGAGTGTCTGTGAGTTAAGTAGTTATGACTCAGCAATTCCGATTCCAGCAGCCTGCTTCTTACGCCCCTGCCACACTCAGGCTTCACTTGGCATAGTGACCCCAACACACACCCAGTCTTAAATTTTCCCAAAATCATGGGCTCTGACATGTCCAGCCCTCTCCTGAAGCACTCAGAGAAATAATAAAGGTTTGTTTGCTCCTTGAAAGAGACAAAAGCTAACAGCTTGCCACATTAATTGGTGTTAACTTTCACTTTAAATCAAACACAGGTCTGGGTTGGCTTAGCTTGAAAGTAAAACAAGTTTACTAACAAAAGGAGACAGGATTTTAAGTGGGTTCAAGTATAAAGGATAGAGGTAGAAATGGTTATAAGCAAATAAAAGTGAACTACACTTTTTAGAGACTAAAAAGTAACAAAACTACAGTTTTGGTTCAAATTAAGATTTTCATCACATTACTTTCCAGCTAGATGACCGACCACATCTCTGGTCAGGATCTCCCACAAACTCTAAAGTGATTGGTTCCTTTATATTCTTAGGTGAAAGATAACTTGAGGTTCTTCACTCCTTTCTATTATAGTCCAGTCAACCTTTGAAATGGATTCTTCTGAAGGCTAACCCCCGCCCCCCAAGTTCATTCAGGCTGTGAGGAAGGCAACATGGAGTCTGGTGATGAAAGAAGCTCAATGCTGGTTTCTTTCCCCGCTGGTGTTTGCTAAAATGCAAATTATGCTCTTTCCTGCAATTTCCTCCCCGTGCTGTGATGCTGAAGGGCTACCTCCTCCCCTTGTTAGCTTGATGACCCTGTTTACCTTCCATATAAATTGCATTCCCATTGCCAAAATGCACCTTCAAGGTGGCAGAACCACTCTCCTTTGTCTAGTATCAGGGGGTAGCCATGTTAGTCTGTATCCACAAAAACAACGAGGAGCCCGGTGGCACCTTAAAGATTAACAGATTTATTTGGGCATAAGCTTTCGTGGGTAAAAAATCCACTTCTTCAGATGTTAGTCTTTAAGGTGACACCGGACTCCTTTGTCTAGAGGGGGATAACTTTAGCCCCGTCTGGCAGATACACTTTGATAACCTGCTTTCCAATGTTAGTAAAATTGAATTGGTCCTCCATACAGACACCACACAATAATATTGATGATCAGCATGATATTAGCTTTCCATTGATATCTTACATGATGCCTTTTAGATACAGGTTAGGACATTAGCGAGTTGGGTGTAGTGAGTTGTTAGTTTGCACAAGAGCTGCTGACACTGAGTAACATAGCACAAATAAGTCTGCTTGTCTGATAGTAAGCACCTCTGTACTCACACCTGACATGCTACTGGAATAATCTTTGTACAAAATATGCCTTATAAGGTATCATTTGAAAACGAATAACTAAGGTTGCGATTCTTTCACTGAGGCTGCGGAAGTCTCGGATTTCGTGACTTTGTGACTTCTGCAGCGGCTGGCGCAGCTGACTTCAGGGCCACCAGAGGGCCAGCTGCTCGGGCGCCCCATGGCCAACTGCACTTGCCGCAGCTGGAGCGACCCAGGGCCAGCTGCACCAGCCGCTGCTCAGGAAGCCCCGGGCAGCTGGCTCCTGCGATCGCCTGAGCAGTGGCCACTGCGGCTGGTCTGACAGACCACCTGAGTAGCAGTCCTGGGGGCAGCCCCGGGGAGCGTGTGAGCAGAGGTTCCTGGGGCTGTCCCGGGCCAGCCGCAACAGCTGCTGCTTGGTTGGCCCCAGGCAGCTGGCTCCGAGGACCGCAGGAACAGCAGCAGTTCCGGACTGCTCGGCTCTGGGGACTGCCCGAGCAGCGGTGGTCCTGGGGCGCCCAAACAGTGGCGGTCCCGGGGCGCCCAGAGGCCATCCAGAAAGCTGTCCTCGGGAGCAGCAGCCAGGGGGCAGTCAATCCCCAGCACTGGAGTAGGGCCCACCTCAGCAGGGATCCCCCTGAGCAACAGGACCCCAGAAGTACAGTTTTAGTTAGGGGTATGTTTGGTAAAAATCATGGCCAGGTCACGGGTCATAATTTTTATTTATTGTCCATGACCTGTCCATGACTTTTACCAAAAATACCTGTGACTAAATCTTAGCCTTACTAATAAGTCACTAGTCATTAATATTCTTGTGTGATGCATGTATGCAGTGGGTATTAAGAGTTATGAACATCTCCTGGAATTAGGGCTAAAATATGTGTAAACCAGATGCCACATTCTGGGGTGCAATCGAGACCCCATGAGGCGTTGTATCCCCACCTGCCTCATAATGCTTTGGTGTTGTAGCTCCCAACCTGGGCTGCTCACAACCAGCCTACCAGCATGCAGCTCACACCCTGGTTCAGCAGCTTTGATCCCAGCAGCCTGTCTACAGCTCCACTGTGGCTTCCTCCAGCCTTGGTTACCACTTGTAGGGTGACCCCGACACACTCCCACTCCCGAATTTTCCCAAAACATGTGTTCTGCACTGTCTAGCCCTCTCTTGGACAGTTCAAATATTAGGGTCCACTGTCCCTGTAAGGAGTCAAACTTCGTTATTTTAACTGGAGTTACCAAACCGTTCAGTTTAAATGTAGCACTGGATTCGCTTAGATTAAAATAAAACATGTTTATCAACAAAAGAAGATAGGATTTTAAGTGAATTCAAGAATAAGAGAGAAAGTTAGAAATACTTACAAGCAAATAAAAGTGAAAATCCATCCAAATATCTAAAGCTTAATTTAGCAAGTTTTGGTTCAAGGCTTTGTTTAAGATTGTTTTTCTCACCCACAGTCTTCAAGCAAGATGGTGTCTGACCCGTCCTTGATTAGGATGGCTTCCAGAGGCCCAAAGGTGCTGGTGCCTTGGTCTTTTCAAGTGAAAGAGATAAAGGGGAAGAAAACCCCAAGTTCTTTTACAGTCCAGTGAATCTTTAAAGTGGATTCTTTTGAAGGATACCCAACAAAGAACAGTTTATTCAGGTATCTCTTATACTTGAATCCACTTCAAATCCTGTCTTCTTTTATTAATAAACTTGTTTTACCATTAATCTAAATAAACAGTGCAGTGACTGATTTAAAGTGAATTTTAACTCCAGTTAATGTAGCAAGGTGTTGGATTTGCCTCTTTAGAAGACCAAATGACCTGTATTGTTCCTCTGAATGTTGCACTAGAGGGCTGGACATTTCAGAGTACACAGGTCTGGGGAAGTTCAGGACTGCAGGTGTGTTGGGGTCACCCGCTAACATTCACCTAGTCTGGCACAGACAAATGTGTGCCTGTGATAACTGCTGGCAGGCTGTTGGAGTTAACGTGATTGAATCAGAGATGTACAGCATACAGAACATGAAGTGCATGCTGACTGTGTTATAACCCTGCATGCCCCCAAAATGCTTCTGCTACTTGTGGTGACCTGCCTGGGACATACAAGCAGTCAGCATGCACTTTGTCACCCATTCGGTATAAAAACGCAAGTTTGGGAAAAGTAGAAGCAGTATGTGAATTTTTTGGCTCACATCCCCCATCTAATTTCTTGATGTCTGATTAGCTGAGAGGGATTTCCTTCCAAGACATGGATGTGCTTTTATTAATATGCTTTTTTAAGGATGTATTACATTTTTTTGTACTTTTCAGTATTTTTATTTGGGAATCATGGTCAATGTGTTAGCAACATAGTTCCATTTGGTAAATTATCCAACATACTTATGAGTATACTTATACTCAAAGTAATGTGTAAACTATATACACTAATAGTACTGCATATCTTTGACATACCCATAGCACCAGGAGAGGTGAAAAAAATCTGGGTTTGCTTGACAGACCTTTCCTATTGAGTCTAGATTTGTTCCCAAATGTCACAAAGATATAATAGCATCAATGACATTCTTACCTGATGAGGATTTAGAAAAATAAAAAAAAAAATAAAAAATCCCTCCTTTTTTTAAATTGCAAAAGTATCTTAAAGGCCAGGAATTTAATAGTGTAGTTCCTGAATTCAGGTATATTGTAACAAAAAAACCTCAATAAATATTTTAAGGAATACTCAAGAGTACCTGTGGGTGCCCTTCCATGTTTTCTTCATTTGGCTATGGAACGAACTTCCACAGAGCAGGCATATTCTTCTTTAGGAAATTATTTGTGTTACTGTCATGCCTAGGAGCTCCAATCATTGACCAGGACCTCGTATGCTAAGGATTGCATAGACAGAGCAAAAAGACAGTCTGTGTCCCGAAGAGTTTACAATCTAATGCCACAAACACCTCCTCTTCAAAATGGGCTTTTTGCCAGGCCAACAATGACAAAACCTTGCCACCACCTTCTTAACCGCCTTCCCTCCCCCCCTCCAAAAAAAAAAAAAAAATTGTGTAACTCCTTGTAAGAGAACTGAAGCTATCAAACAAATCAAGCAAACAAAAAAAGCCAGCTGACTTTTCCAATGCCAGAAACTCCATGAAGTTCACTAGGGACTTTGTTATTGCTAATCCATTTTACATGGAAGACACTCAGATACGACAGTGATGGGTCAAAGTATAAGACACTACAATAGATAGCTGGATACAATGCCAGCTCAGGATTGCTATGTATCTGCCAGAATGTGTTTATGGTGTGCCCTATAAAACAGATTGTAGTAAATCAACAGTGTGGGAGTAGTGAACTTTTGAAAACTAGTTCCTTATAACCTATGGAATATTCTTTTCAGTTTCCCAGTCATTTTAACTGGTATCTGCCAACATTCCTTTTAGGACTAAATAAACATTGGAAGTGCATTATTTAAAAAAAAAAATAATAATGAAAAAGGCCTAACAGTAAACAAGTTAAGCATTTATTTACAAACAAATGGCTTGAGAAATATTGATAGTAAAATAATATTTGATCTGGGCTCATGTCAGCCTTCTCTGAGAAGTCCCTGTAGCTGCATAAAAGGCCACACTGCATTATCCATTGTAGAGAGGGTCCGGACTCACCCCTGCGGCGCCTCCTGCTGGTCGTCCAGGGAATTAGCTCACCAGCCTCTGGAGCGCTCTCTGCAGGCCGGTGATCCGCCTTTCCTCTTCTCTGGCCCCCGTGTCCCTCCCAGGACCCCGGTGCCCCTTGCTCTGGGTGCTGCCCCCTGGCAGGACCCACATGCTAGGTCTCCCCTCCCAGGGGAACCCCCACCCACTAACCCCACCTCGCCTCAGGATAAGGCCACTGCCAGTCACCAACTAGCCCCCACTCTCTGGGGCAGACTGCAGTATAGGCCACTCATCACTGGCAAGGTTGGGTTTGGACCTGCTGCCTCCGCCTAGCCCTGGGCTGCCCTCTGCAACCCCCAGTACCCCTTGGCCTATTACCAGGCCGCAGCCTGGGGCTATCCAGGCTGGAGCTCCCCAGCTCCTCAGCCTTTCCTCAGCCCTGCTCTACTATAGGTACCCTGCGTCTAGCTCCCTGCAGCCAGGCCCTTCTCTCTCTGCGTTCAGAGAGAGACTCTACTGAGCTCCTGGCTCCTAGCCTCTTATATAGGCCAGCTGAAGCCTGATTGGGGCATGGCCCCAGCTGCAGCCACTTCCCCCAATCAGCTCAGCCTTCACACTGCCTGCTCCCTGGGCTATCCCAGGCCCTTCCAGGCAGGAGCAGGTATCCACCCTGCTACATCCATATACAAAATTAAACCCCAACAATCCAAGGATATTTACACAAAACCATCACTCAGGCTATCAGTTCACAAATAGTCTTTCTCGGGCTTTTTATAACCACGACGTCTTGATTTCAGCTTCACTCCCCCCCCTCCCCCCGCTGCTTTGGTATATTTGTTCCATCCAGTCTTTAAACCTACCACTGTGACTGAACTGTGTTTACTGTGCTCAGTAGAAATAACTGAAGGGAAATAGATGTTAATAATCCACAGAATAGATTTGTTACAGTCCTAGCTACTTAAAAATCAATCGTTCTGCAGGAATTTCCTGCTCAGGAGGGTGGCTTCTATTGGATGACACTGAGTTCCTTTATTTAAAAAACAAACAGCCCACCTACCTCTCACATTTTGCAGAACAGGTGGAATTCTAAGGCTCTGGATTGCACTTTGTTGGGTCTTTTTGACAGAAGCTGTTAAAGACACTTCCCTTAGATTCTCTCATTCCTTCATGATGGAGAGAGATTGTGTTTGGAGACATTCTTTCATAATTGGTGTGCCTTACACAGGTTTACTGGAAACGTTTTTTGTCTGCACTGGATCGTTCCACAAAGAAGATATAAAGCTAGCCAAGCCTTTTCTGTAGAAAGCTACAATAGTATATTAGCGAACAAACTCCTTTTGAAATGACTGGCGCTGGTACTATTAGTGTTTATTTGATACTTGGACACTATAAACAAAAGGGAGTAGCAGGTATGTCTGTGACAGCCAAATTTTTGCAGCTGTACAACAAAGTCAGTAGCTGTATCAGACAAGCACGTTACAATGCGGGTAAATTTACATTGCCTTAAATCATGCCCCTTCCCTGGACTCTTCTCTTTCCTTGCTAATTTGTGGTCCAGTAGGCCACAAAAATCTATATAAGGTATTTATATGGCTCCCATTACCATAGTATCAGAGCACCTTGAAATTTTTAATGTATTTATCCTCACAACACCCCTGTGTAGTACAGAAGTGCTATAATCCTCATTTTATAGATGGGGAGCTGAGATACAGAAGTAGTCACCTAAAGATGCGGATAGGAGCCTTGTGGAGTTTTCAAAAGCACCTAAGCCAGTTAGGCAACTAACTCCCATTGAGCCTACTTAGGCACATTTAAAAATCCCACTAAGTGTCCATCTGCATCTTTAGGTAACTAAATACCTTTAAAAAATTGGCCCTAAAATGACTTGGCCAAGGTCACACAGGAAGTCTGTGGCAGAACAGTGAATTGAATCTGGGCCTCCCACGTCCCAGGCCAGCATCCTAACCACTGGACCTGCCTCACTCTGCAAACCTGTCTGGTAGCAGTATCCATCAAAGGACGGTGAGCTCCTACTGTTGCTGTTTGTTGTTTGAAGCCCTGCCACCCAACACTCTGAGTGAGGTGGGAGCAGCAGCTTCTCTTCTGAAATCCACTTTTGCAGTTAGCTAACAGTGGTTTGTGGGTCAGGAAGATAAGCGACATGGAGGAAGAAGATGGCAAAGGTTAGGGACGGTGGCAGGGAGGAAGGAATAGGGAGGGAATTTAAAACTTTTCAAAATATGAGACTTTAAACCCTTAAATATAGTAAGTTACAATACTGTATTTGCTAAATTTTTGCATGATAAAACTACAGTGAATTGCCATAAGAAAAAAATGTTGACATTTGCACACAGTAGTATCTCAGCTAAGGAAACATATAACAGCTTTGCTGTTAACTTCACCAGGCACGGGTCCCTGCTGAATTTGCAGCTAGGGTATAAGTATTGCCAGAAAATTTATGACAGTTTTACAACTACTTTGGTAATCATGAGTTAATCTTTGCTCCTTCCCTTATCTCTCTTCCTAAAAAATTATTGAATAGAGAGAAATAAGCATCTGGAGACAGACTAATATTTTTCTTATTTTCAGGCTCATCGGAAGAATGAGTTACTCCTAACAAACATGTAATAAATCTGTTACTTCATAAACAGCCTCCTCATTAATCCCTAACATAATTAATGCAATTCTCGGTCATGTGCATTTAAATTCATTATGTGAGACGTTTGTAAGTCTATTTTAATGTGGCTAGATTCGAGTAAGTCCTTTAAAATATTACTTGATACTCTGTTTTTAGTAGTGTGCAGGGATCAATTTCTCTTTTCTCACACCTTTAATACTTTGGATGGATTTACCTTCATTTTTAGCTGAGAAATCAGAGGCCACAAAATCACAATGCGTCAAAGTTTTAAATAATACTTTTATTTTTTTAAATGTGAAAATGGTGTCCTAGAGTTACTAAACTTTTGGAGGAAAAAATCATTTCTAACCTATATTACACAGAGAATTCACTGGTTCAGACCCAAAGGTAGAGTGTGTGAGAGAATGTGGAAGTATCTAAAATAAGGCTTCCAATAGAACTCTGAACATAATATCAACTATAGTGCTATAATCATGGCTGCATACCAACATTTTAATTCTATGTTCAGTTTCCTGTTTAAACCCTTGTTTATTGATCAAAACCCATTTTTTTAAAAAGCTTGCTCTAAGCCTCCCTCTATGAGCCACAAATCCTTTCTTAATGTTGATGCAGGTCACACTCCTTTGGTGAGTACAGCTGTATTCTGTTTTTAGTCAGTTTCATACTGCAGGGCAGAGCTGGTGGGGGTTGAGTGCCCTTTCAGGACAGGATACTTATTAATGGGATTTGGTACACTTAGCTTTCCAAAGGCTCTATTGTGGGCACTCACGCTCCTTTCACTGCTGCAGATGAGGCCTGTAAAAGGGAAGGGTTTAGCGGAAGAGAGTGGAGAATAGAGCTCAGCACTCAAAGAATTTTTTAACTCTCTTTATTGCCTCCTGCCTGGGATATGGACCTCTGGTCACGTGTAGTACTGAACAGCAATATCCAGAAACCAGGGATAGATCAGCAAGGGATTATGGATGTTGGTAAAAATATAAAGGAAAAAAAAGGTTCCCAGGTGATGGAAAGGCTGAGGGGAAGAGGTGCCCAGGTGATGGAAAGGCTGAGGGGAAGAGGATTTGGATTACCTGTCTCTTGGAGTTCAGTTCCACGGACAATGTTTTAATGTTTTGCCAGCAAGTGACCAAATACAATAAATATAAAGTCTCCCCATTGAAAAATAAATACATTCATACTCATTAAATAACATTAATCTATATTAGGGCCTGGTGACTGTTCACTCTGATGTCAGTTGTAAAACTCCCATTACCTTCAATAGCACCAGGATCCGACCCTTAATCAGTAACAATATTCTTAACAATACGCGTAAACTGGAAACAGAAAGTAGGGGAGAGGGACTGAGATGGGAGCCAGCTCAGCTGGTGTAAATCAGCATTCCTCCAGTGAAGTCAAAGGAGCTACGCAGATTTACTCCAGCTGCACATCTGGCTCAGGATAGGAATGTTACTTTACCTCTTTGGTCAGCCAATTTAACATTCACACCAGAATTGGATCCAAGGTCACTAACTTATCATCTGAGACTGTCACGCTATCTCTTCAGTTGATGACGGAGGCTGTGGTGCTAGCTGTGGTTTGCTACTCTTTTAGACTTTCCTTGAAACTAGGTGCTGAGTTCTAAGAAACGGACAATGTGTCAGTCAGTCACACTTGAGTTTTTCTGAGTGATTCAGGGTAGTTAGCAACTATGGCTAAACCTAACTGCCTGTATCTGTGGAAACCAGCATGTAGCAGAAGCGTAAGAAGCTTTTCACACAGACACCCTCTTACGTACTTTCAGTACAGCCTTCTGGCTCCACAAGGCAAAACCCTTGCCAGCATCCTGTATCTTTTAGAACCAAGAGACAGTTAGAGGTTGTATATCCAATACAGATATCATACAGAGAAGTGCTGGCTTGGAAAGTGCCAGATCTCTAGTTCCTGGCTCCATGGTTGGAGCTGCAGAGGCTACACCCTTGTCACATGAGAGAGAGGTCAGTGTCCACCAACTCCTGGGCTATTGTTACTGTTCTAGTGTTCTTCAATGTGACTCATTAGCAAATTGCATTGCTGGTCTGTGGTGCAGTGGGAAGAAGTGGAGTAAGCAGATTGAATTCGTTTCCTATCTATGGGCTTCTTTTTCCAGCCTCATGGGACAGGAAGTGAATGTCCTGACTCTGGCCAATTCACGGTTACCCGAATTGCAGCTGCAGCAGCACCACTGCTGTGCAAAATGCTACGTTACCTTCATCTATTAGCTAGCAATCTTTAAAATAAGCACATCTTAACAACTCCTTAAAGAAACGCTCTTGTTGTTTTAAAAGGAAAGTTCTGAGATCCCCTCCAGGCCTGTTCTTTGGGAATAGCTTCTGGACAGCTACTGTGTTACACTGAATTGATGGGCTGTGCTGCCACGTCAAGGCTAGCAATAACCACCTCCATCAGCCAGGAGAGGAGATATTTGAGACAAAATAGCTGTTTCCTGGTGAGATATAAGGAAACAAATCCTTGGCTAGTATTAATGGCGGTCTCTCCACTGAGGTCAATAAAATTATGCTGACTTACGCAAGCAAAGGATCTGGCCCAAGAAATCTGGAATTGTATTATGCTAAAGTGTCATGTTATCAGAAAACATTCTGTTCGGCAAGTTCCCTGGGTGGAGCTCCCTAATCCAGTGTGATGGCTGCTACTGCTTTGAGGAGGTGGAGGGGAGACTATAGGACTGAGAAATACAATGGAGAAATTGGGATGAAAGAAGAGTATTGAACAGTCTCTCTCTCATCTGACATATTCTGAAAACCCCAACGGTATGAGCAATTGATGATTGTGCAGTGGTCTTTGTGAAATGAACAGAATAGTTGGAACTCACAGAGTTGTTATTTAAAAACAAAAATACCCCAGCAATAAGGCATGTAACTAACAAACACTCATCACCATATTTGCTTGCCTTTGCATCATAAACCTGTCCCCAGCCTCGCTGCTGCTGCTGCTGTCTCTTTTTAGACTGTAAACCCTCCAAGGCAGAGACCGTCTTATGTGTGTTTATAGAGAAACCGGTACAATGAAACCCCAAACCCAACTGAGGGTTTTGGGTGATACCAGAATATAAATGTTTTATAATAATCTTAAAAACCACTAGTGTCCATCAACACTAAACTTGGCTGCGCCTATTTGCAGTATACGTGACATAGCCTGTTTCCACCTTCTATGACCATGATTTCTAATTTTTTAAATACAAAATGTTGTATAGTGATAACTGTTTACAAGATCCATGGAAGCAGGGAAAGGAAGATAGGTGTTAATGGAGTGATTACGAGAGTTCAGGCTCACAGATTCAACAACAAGACACGTGGCAACATCTGGCTTTAACACATCTTTACCTAAGCAACGCACACTGCCTCTGAAGGGCTGATCTGTTACAGCTTGCCATGACTACTGTGTTGTAACCTTTCATGACACAAAGCGATACGGATAGCCTGTGATAGCAAGCTTGCAGTTCAGTCAGAATTGTAATGCTCTAAAACGATATCTGCTTGCAACCAAACCCTACAGGCTGCTGCGGTGGTAGTTCTGGATGTAGGAATTCTGAAGCGAGGAGGGGGACCTGGTGTGTATATTTGAACCCATATGCTCCTCCAGCCTCCACAACCATTTCTTACCAGCACTGGGTCAGACTGAGAGGTTTGTACCATACTTGTTTGCACTCAAGAGTTCATCACTTAACAATTTAACCAACATTGTTGATAATAGCTGGAATTACACATTTTCTGCTTTTTAGCGTGTATAAATACCCTGTAACAATAGGGCATGGTGCCACTGTGCTGATTACTACTTGTGTTTGTTTACTTTAACAAAAAACTAACCTCCCTGGTAACCAGTGATTCTGATTATGTTTGTGGCTTATTGAAGTCAGGGATAACAAATGAATGTTTCATTGCAGGGTTGTAACTCACTGATTTGTGTCAGGCTGCTGCTATTCATGTCTTCACATCTCTTGTTGCTGTACACCAAAAAAGGTCAATTACTGATACTCTTGTAAATCACAGTTTACGTGGCGGGAGCAGAAATCAAATCAAGTCATAAAATTGCAAGAGGGGAAGTGTTAAGGAGAAGAAAACTTCAGCAGAACTTTAAAATACATCAAGAGAAGATAATGAAGAAGTACCAAAGATTTAAGATAGAGAAATTGTTTTATGCTAAAAATATTCTCTCATTTTCTTTAAACATGTACCATATTCATGATAGATTTTCCTCATGGGTGACAGTATGACTAATTATATATTATAATCACTGGCAATCACTATATTCCTGTGCCAGAAAGACTTTATCTTCCCAACACATCATCTTTGACAATGCTGTTATTAATTAATTACTGAATTGACTGTTCCAGCCATATAATTACTACACTTTGATTTTAATCTCTTTAGGACAGATATTGTCGCTTGCTAGGTGTTTGTACAGTGCCCACAACATGGAGGAGATGGACACCCCAATCTGGAAAGGGACATCAAGGTGCAACAAGTAATAAAGAGTAAAGTTTTGCAATTAAAAGCCAAAAGGAAAAGCCAGAGTACAAGGAATGGGTTCTTACTGCAGTCAATGCAAAAATCACATTTCAGAAAAAGCAAACTTCAGGGCAGGCATATTAAAGTGACTAATACTAGTACAGTTAATGACACACCATATGGTACACTTCAAGTGCAATTGCTTTTCATTTTTATTTAGTGTTAAAGCTCTCAAGATGTGCAGAACGTGACAAACAAGGCTAATTTACATCTTCCCTTCTCCCTTCCTAGCAATTCCTTGGCGCTACAGCACTTTCACAAATTACAACCCTTTTGTGCACAATGCAAATAGGTCTGTTTTCAAGTGTGAAACCTGATGTGAGGAATTTGCTCGTGAAAGCTTTTCACTCATGACAAAGAAGCAGAAACTACCATTCGAATCCAGGAGCAAACTGCTCTGTTACCAAGGGCTCTATTAGAGTCGGCCAGTAGGGTTACTCTTCCCCTGATTAAGGGACACTATGCATTGTTAGAAAGTAACCCAGTACTTCCCTGTGTGTTCAGCAACGGCGCTGTCAAACAGGGCACTAAGCTGGAGGGACTGAGGAGGAATAACTGGTTCAAGAGTGAAATGGGTCCATCAGGAGGCTCCTTCCTCAAGGTTTCAATTGGAGGGTTGTAAGGAATATTGGTTACAAGAGAAACAAAACCAAACTCAAGAACCTCACCTTGCGGTGGCATCCAGCCTGGTGGTAACTAGCGCTGCGTTCCCTCCCCCAGCACTCGGATGGCTGTTGTGGTAGCGTCCTGTACGCCACCCAGGGGCCTGACTGGGCCTTGAGGCCTCAGCTCTGCCTCAGTGCCGCGCCCTGTGCAGCTGTGCGAGCAGCACACGGGGAATGAACTCCCTGTTCGTCAGCAAATAAGCAGGGCCTCCGGATCCTGATGTGGTGGCAGAAATACAACTGGTTCTAAATGACATGAAATGTTAGACTCCTAGTCTAGGCCCAAACAGTCTGCTCCTGGATGAAAAGGGAGTTCTGGGGAGAAAGTCTGTGAGGAATTTCCTCATGGAGATGTAACCCAGGTGCCTAATAGGGAGATATCTCTTTAAGAGACCAATGGGGGGAGAGGGGGAAGGAGTGCATTGTGTCTGGGTCATTGTTACTAGGCAGATTTAGCACTCCACAGCCAGAAGCTTCTGGAATTGGGTATGGTAGTTTTGGGTCTGCTCCAATAAGTGCCCTGTTGCTGGGGTCAGGCTACATGAAGGCAAGCAGTCAGGGCAGCTGCTTTGTAGAGGGCCATGTGCCCTGTGTGAGCTGGGAGAAGCTGAGCCCAGGAGCAGAAAGCAGGCTGGTGTCTCTAATTTGATGCATCTTGCAGCAGGTTAGGGATATTAACCCTCCAACAGGGAACTATGGGCAATGTTCATTATAGGCAGGGGAAATTGGGAGGAAAAAATATTGTTTTCTATTTTAATTGTATACTTTTAGCCACACTGTTTTAGTAAATTGTCTCAACTAGTGCAATTCACCAACTTTAACAATGATAATGGGGAAAGAGTCATTTCCGTTCTGTATTTTCTTGTAACAAGGATTTTTTTAAAAATCTATACACTTTACTGAGCGGTTGGTTAATCAGTTAGCTGGCTGGCTAGCAGTGATCTCAGCAGTGCAACAGGAAGAGTCTGCGTGGATTCCAGCTGAAGATTCCTACAAGCAAGTGAAGGGAAGATGTTGCTTTTGACTCAGCAGACTGTATAGATTTGGTGATCAGACTCAGGTGAACTCAACCTAGCTAAGCTTTTGGGGACTCAGTTTCTTCTCACTCTGTTTCTGTGGGGACTAAACTGTTCAGATTTGATTTGTTTTCTTTCTTTATGTTTATGTATAACTGTGAAGAGAATGTCTGTGGATTATAAAATAGCCATGGTATGTTGTAAAAATTATTTACATTTGTCATAAGATTTTATAAAGTTATTTCATTAAATTAATTTCTTTAGTTCCTTTTGGGACTTGAATGTGGGGAGGTTGACCCTGTGCAATCCTTCCTGAAAATCCTTTGAGACTGAATTCTGGGTCTCCAGCTACTTTTCTATGGGAGTTGGGTTTTCTTAGGCACTGGAGAAGGGCAATGAAGTGAACTCTAGACCACCCAAAGGGTACAGAGAGTCTCTTGTATGACTTGGTTGTGATCTGGGGAGAGGGAGAGGATTTACCTCTCTGTGGAAGAAGGTTTTGGAGCCTATCCTAACCTGGCAGATCCCACAGGAGACCAGGACCATCTCAGCATGAAAGCCCAGTACCAAACCAGGGAGAAAAGGAACTGACTGGAGCTGTTTGGAAAATGTTTTCTTTCTCCACAGAGCATGTTTGATGAAAACAAACCAAAAAAAAAAAAAAGTAAAAAAAAGTTTTTGTCAAAACTCTCAGCAAAATATGTCAGCCAGTTTGCAGCTGAAAACTCAACAGTTTTTGGCCAAAATCCCCTATTTGCCGTTTGATAAGAAGTGACAATTTTTCATTTTATCCAGCCCTAGAAAATCAAGGGTAACAAAGAACTGAACGATTAGCCCATCACAAAGCAACAGTTAAACATTCCCTCCCCTCAAATAATCCAAATCCTGCACGCTGAGTCCAGAAATAAAAAGGGTCAGCCCAAAGTCTCCCCACAGGCTGTAGCTGGTTAGTGGGGTTGGTGCACCAATGGGGGGTTCTTGTGTAGGAAACTGAGAGGTCTCTTTTCCAGATGGAGTGAGCCTCTGGTGGTCCTGGGCAACCCCTGGTTTCTGGTGAGGGGAGGCCTAGTGGGAGAGGCTGGCACTCAATCTTCTCTGGAGTAGACTCTTGGGATCCTATCTGCTTCCCTCCTGCTCCCTGCACCCAGCTCTCTTGGTCCAAACACTGCCTCTTCCATCTCAGAGGACGTCTGGGCAGTCCCTCCGCTATCCTAAGCCTGCAGGTCATTGCCCTGCCATGTCAATCAGGCTTCTGGTCCAGTAATGACGCCTCTTCTCCATCCCTGCCCCACTGTACAGTCTCCAGCACAGCTTAACCAGGCAGTTTCAGTTTCCCAGCCACTGCCTCTGTTTGTGTGGGTGAGCACTGTTAAGTTGGGTAACACACTGGTGTACTGGTTAAAGACTGACCTTTATTTCCTGGCCCCAGTAACATAGCACGGATTGGCATTTCAAAAGGGTATGTTGCTGTCATGTGACAGAGGTCACTGTCGAGTGACTTCAGCATGTTAGACCATCACCACCCACAAATAGTAACCATTTATAACATGGAATAAAAATGACAAGGCATGTGTGGATGGAAAAAAACAGTGGGCAATAAAGCTAATTGATAAGCTTATCAGAAGCTGGGTAAGTGGCCTGAGTATGGATAACACCTGTTGCAAAAACCTTCTATTCAACCTAAGTAAGATTTCAAAATGTAGCAAAATAAGAAGCATATTGGCTGGGTCAGTGACTGTCCTCCAGGCACAAAGTGCTTCAGTTCTGTCATGTTCAGAAAATTAGCTTTGATCACAGTGACTAAGAATTAATTTGTTCAGGAGACTGTAAACAGCTCATGCTCTTGTGGGCCATATTCAATATAAAAAACCCCTGCCAGACTTTTGACACAATAGGCACTGCATGCTCCAAGGAGAAAAAGAACTGAGAAAGTGAGCTTAATGGGGAGTTGTCCCCCTACCCCAGCTTCTTTGCTGTTCAGTAAACATGCAACTCACTGGTCATAATTTTATCCATATTTTTTACAAGATAACTAACATTATCGGCCTGAGGTACAAACCCAAAATGCAGGGTTTCCACATAACTTAGGATTCCACCCTTACATATATTTATTATTTGTATTGTGGTAGCACCTAGAGGCCAGAGTCTCCATTGTACTAGGTGCTGTACAAACTTATACCAAGAAAACAGTTCCAGCCTAGAGGAGCTTACATTCTATGTTTCAGAGGAGGAAAAACTTGTGGAGAAAGACAGACAGGAGCACAAGGAAGTGAGACAACAAGTGGAATAAGCAGCGGTCATAGCAGTCACACTGAATAGTACCTTTACTCCATGAAAAGTCCTTTTGATAGCAACCAGACTACTTGCAGAATAGGGTCTGAAATGTGAGAAAGGGTGGCAGAATTGAAGTTATTTCTTCAGCCTCAAGTCTTTAATTGCTTACATCTCAAAATACTCCATTTCTGCATTAACCCTAGGGATCGAGCTGACTTGGCAAGAACAAAGCTTGGTCTGATAGCAGGAGGGTGTGATGGGATAGGCCTAATCCTGTTACGATGCCTCAGATACTGACATGTCTATTTCTAGGGACTCTGAATGCTTCCTAGCAAGTAGAAGCTTGAGAAAACACATCGGAAGGAGCCTTAATTGTGACACTGTTAAGGTTCATAGCTGAGAGGAGACTCTGCATGTAGAGAAATGGTCAGAGTGAAAGGCAGAACCTGTGAAAACATCCAGCTTTCCCCAGACTAGCTCTATGACTGACAGTGTTCAGCTGCAGAGTCTCCTCAGCCCTTTGGGGCTTGTGTGGTTGTTCATGCACTCCATGATGGCCAATGAAGGTGCTGAATTAATGGGAAACTCATTTGAAGTTCTTGCAGTGCAAGTGAACTGAAACTCCTGTGGCTTCCCTCTGCTGGTTGGTATTTTTTCCATCCACCCTGCATCTCAGCATCAGCTAGCACTTGGCAATTTACAAATGAAGATAGATTTGCACAAATGTACTTTGGCTGCTACATGCAAAGCATATAGATGCTATAGTGATGGGTACTATAGAAAACACTTAGAATCTTTTATGCATGGGTATAGGCAGGTACAATTTGTAATTTCCTGGGCCATTATTGCTCTGTTCTGTATTAGGCCTTTACCACACTGCCAAGTTGCTTGAATTATACTTTCTACCTTGGTGGTAATGGACCAAATTCTTCCCTGGGGATAATTCCATTGCTTTAAACAGTTGTATCATGGATTAAATCTAGCCCATTGTTTGTAATGGCAAGACATGGGAAATGATGAGTGTATTATACACCTTTACCCTGATATAATGCGACCC